>NC_140965.1:52813373-53083373 GCF_056783735.1 Eptatretus burgeri
CTTAGCTATATCGATATTCGGCGAGTGACCCTATTTCAAGCGGGTAGAATACAGACTGGGCTGTGGTGAGGTTAAAAGCTCACCCGACTGGTTTCTGGCGTGGTTCCAGAAAGTCACGACTGACTTGTCCGACCGGTGGGCGATGTGGTTGCGATTAGAGGTACGCGCCGATCGCACGCTGGCGGGCGCAAGTTCGTAAATATATATATATATATATATATATATATATATATATATATATATATATATATATATATATATATATATATATATATATATATATATATGACCTCGGTGGATTGCCCGTGCTCTTATCCTTAAATGCTGAGCATCAAGAAAGGAAGCAGCACATACCATTTTTGAAGTCTTTGGTGTGACTCAGCCAGGGTTTTAATCGCCGAGTCCCACACTCGGAGCGGACACTCGAATAATTACACCACCTCAAATTATATATATATATATATATATATATATATATATATATATATATATATATATATATATATATATATATATATATATATATATATACATACAATTGGATGAGTGGGTGAGTGAGGGAATGAAAAAAAATATTGCAATAAAGTAATCTTCTTCTTCTTCTGTATAGCAGCTATCATTTCTTGGAAGCACAACTGTGTTGCTGATGCAGTGCTGCTCTACCAGTACACATGGGTACTCATTTTGCCATTTTGCAGACCTCGGAAGGATGACAGGCTGCGTTAACTACTTGGTGTATTAATTCAGTGGCTAATGGGGCTTGAACTCAAGACATAAGGGTCCCAAGCCACCACCTTCACCATTAAGCCAACACCAGGTTAGTGAAGTAATAAATGTTGATAAAATGTCATTATAACTTTACCTTTTACCTCCAAGTCCTTAATATGCAGGTTGATGGAGTGCTGCTCTCCCCAATGGGCTGATGTCCCTGTCTCACACCTTGCTCAGCTTGACGCCATGGAAACCAGGGCCTGCCAGATCATTGGAATCTCCAGTCATGAAGCTTAGTCTATGGGACCATAGTATTCTTCGGTCCCATAGACTCAGCTTCACTTTGCATTATAGACAACTCAGTGGTCTCTCTGTCTTCCACATGTCCTTTCTGATCTTGCACCCTCTTCCGTTGAAGTGCTGTGCCTGCCCCAATTTTCTGCAGGGCACAAACAATCTGTCAGTCACCCACTTCTGTTGAAACTCCTAAAATCCAGACTCTTTGATAAACTGCACTCATTCATCTTTTTTTCACAACTGTGGAACCAACTTCCTCATTCTGCAACTATCGAGGATGCCTCTTTGTGGTGGTTGTACCCCCCAAAGCAAGTCATGGGCAAAATCTTCCCCATTCATCCCTGCTGCCTGGATTTGTCAGGGCAGTGTGGTCACAGTCAGAATGCTGATCGTCCCCATTGACCAGCCCTTTTCCTCTTATCTTCGTCTCTTCTCAATCTCTCTAACTCTGTTGTGTCCCGAGCTTTATGAAGGCGAGAGGGGTACACCATCCTGGATGTGTGGGATCTCTAGGTTGCTCCTGGGAGATCGATTGGCTGTCTCTGTGCCGTGGGCTTGTTTGAGAGAACTGTCCATGGCTATACAACAACAACAACAACAACAACAACAACTTCCTCATTCTTTTCAATCTCATTCTTCCCTCCAGGGCTTCAAGACAGCTGTTCACTCATAATCCAGATCATCCCCCATCCACAACCATGATCTTTTCCACTCCCACTAATCCTCCCCAAGTCCACATCTTTCTGAATTTCCAGTGTTTCCTTCTACTTCTGTCATTGAGGGTCTGGGATTGTATCCATCTTGTTCACTCCTTGTGTCCTCCCCTCATCCTCATTCTTTTCCTAATCTCATTTTTCTCCAGTATATCTCTATTTTGTCCATCAACCCTTCTGCTGGCATTTCACGTCCCCCCCACCCCCCTCCCTTCATACCATTCTTTTTATGATGTTACGCTCTGATCCGTTCTGTGTTTTCTCCTTCACGAGTCTTGACACTGCATCCAATGAAGGTTTTTCAGCTAATCGAATGCATAAATATCATTGTAATATCCAAACACTTTAGTACTTCAGATGTTCTTCACAGTGGAATAGTCTGGCAAATGATCCTTTCGAAAGCCATTAGACTACACTTACTCAGGAATAATATTTTCAAAAACAGATGTGACATTCAATTGCCAAGGCCTCCGTATTTATGCCATCACCGCAGACACAAGAAGCACCGGCCGGCCTGAGTTGGAGAGCAAGTGAGTGATTGGGCAGGGCTTAGTAATAATTATTATTCAAGTCTATTTGTGTTTATTTTCTTGCCTAGATTTCTCATAATAAGAATGATCATTTTGCTGACATCTTGGCAGGGACCATAAAGATCATGTGTGAGAATATGGCCTTTGGCATACTCTCCCTCCATACTTGGGATAGGTCATGCTATCCCAGACCAGTGGCTCATAGGAAAGGCCTTTTCTGCTCCACATCCTGTGTGGGCTTCTCACACCGACATCATTTTGACACGGAGAGGAAAATGCCTTGATGTCTCTTCACAAGTCACTCATCAAGAGGAGGAGGGCGCAACGAGGCAGGATGTGAGATTGAGTGATGATAGAGATCACCGGGACATGCCAACAGTGGCATTAAACTTAAGGTGATTGAAAACGTGATTCATTTTGAGGGGTGGGCAGGCGGGGTTAGATATAAGACAATGATAAGAGGTCGCATTTGTCTCGAATCGAAACACCCACTCCCTACGGGAGCCGTCAAGGGGAGTCATGTTATTATATTTATGCCTATTTTACTCCAAGGGGTCCCAGGATTACACACACAAAAATGGTTGCGATCGGTTCAGACGTTTTTGCGGTACCTGGGAACAGACAGACAGACAGACGGTGAATTATAGTAACATGATGCCTCTTTCTTTGTTGCGTCTCGAGATATTTTGGGTCCATGGTTGAGATGAATAATGGAGTGAATGATCCACCTGGAAACAATGCAAACTATGACCAGGTGGGAAACGCCCCGTCTAATGGTGTATGAATTAATACAAACTATGCAGCTCTTGCACCTCATTGCTCAATTCCTATAGAATTGAGAATCTTTCCAGCATTTGAACACCAAAATCAATTTCACTTATTATTTTAATTGATAACATATTCATCTTGTAGAAATTAATCTCCTCTTTTCTACCAGACTAATGACTGTATGTGCAATTTTGCTCTTCTTTATGACAATGAAGCATGAAATCTGCCTTCACCTGGGCCCTGTAATCTTGGTCAAGTGCCCCCACTAGACGAATTACAACACTCCAGTGCATGTACAAACCTCCAAGTCTTGATTAGGCATACGAGTTCATTTCCTCAGTGTTGTGATAATGAAGTGCCGTACTGTGATTGGCAGCAACGGAGATTGGGCGGATGTGGCAGCACTATGGGGGTCGGTGGCTGGTGATGACTCGGTGGCTGGTGATGACTCGTATGCCGCATGCTCCGTGGAGGGTCGTGCTGGAACAGTAATGGTATGTAGTATACTGTATTAGGAATGGTGTACTCTGAGGAATGTAATTGGGATTAGAGTATGGAGTTTGCCTTCAGTATTATGTGTACAAGTTATTGTATTTTGTTATTCTTACCCTATGTATATTTATGTTGTTGTAGATATGCGTATGGGTTTTGTGAGAATAAAGCCGATCGAAAAGGTTTATTGTTGATTACTACAACAATAATTTATTCTCACAAAACTTACCTGGTTGGATTGAACCAGAAGAGCGCCGAGGCCTACACTGGAATGGAGCGTTTGCTGAGACCAGAGAGGCTGGATTCGGATCCCAGTTCACCCACAGCGGCACAAGAATGGAAACACTGGTTGAAGACGTTCGAAAACTTCCTGGGAGCTCTACCACAGGATAATCTGGATAAGATGAGTCTGCTTACAAATTTTGTCTCACCAAGACTATACGAAACTATATCAGAGTGTACCATTTATGATGAGGCTATCCGTACTTTACAGTCACAGTACGTAAAGCCCACTAATGAAGTGTTTGCACGCCATCGTCTTGCAACTCGCCGCCAGCAGGTCGGAGAGTCCTTAGATGAATACCTTCTGACACTGAAAACGTTAAGTAAAGAGTGTAACTTTGGGGCTGTAACAGCAACTCAACATTGCGAAGAATCCATCAGGGATGCCTTCATTAGCGGCCTGCAGTCACCACTGATCAGACAACGTCTATTAGAGAATAAGACTTTAGATTTAGCTACCATGTTTGATCAGGCGAGATCTCTAGATTCAGCCCAAAGAAATTCAGAATCTTATTGTGTTATTCAACCCTCCCGTTCATTAGGTGCTGCCTCATCCAATCAGAATACCGGTGAAGTGGAACCCACAACTGTAATGGCTGCTACGGGAGTTAAATGTTTTTGTGGTTTTTTAAAACACCCACGTGTAAAATGTCCGGCACGAGAGGCTGTGTGTCATAAGTGCCAGAAAAAGGGTCATTTTGCTAAGGTGTGCCGTAGTACTTCATCAGTAGCTACTGGTGCTTGTGCAACTTCCTCTGATCAGGCAACGCTAGCGGCTGTGTCTTCTGCCGCTGCCCCAGGGGTGTTATCAAAGGCGGTTGTGAGGGTCACGCTCAATGGAGTGGAATTGGATGGCCTTATGGATAGTGGTAGTTCAGAAAGTTTTATCCATCCCGACCTCGTTAAGTGCCATTCCTTAAGTGTACATCACACCCAAGGCAATGTTTCCATGGCATCTACTTCCTTCACCGCTCAGACATCAGGGTTCTGTCGAGTCAATATCAAAGTAAACGGTCGGTGCTACCAAGATGTGCGTCTGTCCATACTCCCTCAGCTGTGTTCAGATATAGTTTTGGGCGAGGATTTTCAGGGACTGCATGATAGTGTTACACTGACATATGGAGGTAGTTTGCCTCCTCTTGTTATCTGTGGACTCAGTACACTATGTGTTGACCCTCCAGAACTGTTTGCCAACTTGACAGCTGATTGTTATCCTGTTGCTGCTCGATCACGCCGGTACTCTCCCGATGATCGTAAATTCATTGAAAAGGAAATTCAAAGGATGTTGAAGGAAGGTATTATAGAGCCCAGTAACTCCTCTTGGCGTGCACAGGTTGTTGTCGTTAAGAACGAAACTCACAAGAAACGCTTAGCCGTGGACTATTCAGAAACTATCAACAAATTTACACTTCTTGACGGGTATCCTCTGCCTCGTATAGATGACACTGTTAACAAGATTGCTCAATACCGTGTTTTTAGTACGATTGACCTCCGTAGTGCGTATCATCAAATCCCCATCAGAAATGAAGATAAGCCATACACCGCGTTTGAGGCCTGTGGACGCCTTTATCAGTTTGCTCGGGTTCCCTTTGGCGTCACCAACGGAGTGGCTTGCTTCCAACGTATTGTGGATTCATTCATCCAAGAAGAAGAACTGGTTGGAACATTTGCTTACTTAGACAACATTACTATTTGCGGCATGACTCAGGAAGAGCATGATGCTAATCTCACGAAATTTCTTGAGGCTGCGAAGAGAAAGAATATAACTTACAATGAAGACAAATGCATCTTTTCAACTAACAGGCTCAGTATTCTCGGATATGTGGTGGAAGGAGGGGAAATGCGCCCGGATCCTGAACGACTCCAACCCTTACAGGATTTGCCTGTGCCTCGGGACATGAAATCGCTCCGACGCATCCTTGGCTTCTTTGCCTATTATTCACAGTGGATATATGACTACTCAAGCAAGATCCGCCCACTGTGTGCCACTACTACATTTCCCATGACAAGGGAAGCAGAAGCGGCTTTCCATCTTCTTAAGCAAGACATTGAAGGTTCAGTGGTGAGGGCGATTGACGAATCCGTACCCTTCGAAGTTGAGACCGATGCTTCGGATGTAGCAATTGCTGCAGTCCTCACCCAGGCAGGATGTCCGGTAGCCTTCTTTTCCCGAACCCTTCAGGGACCCAAATGTCGTCATGCTTCTATTGAGAAGGAGGCCCAGGCTATTATTGAAACAGTTCGCCACTGGAGACAGTATTTGACAGGCAGACATTTTACTATAAAGACAGATCAACGATCAGTGAGCTATATGTTTGATAAGCAGCATAAAAATAAGATAAAGAATGATAAGTTCATGCGTTGGAGGATGGAATTATCTTGCTATGATTTTGACATTGTGTATCGTCCTGGTCGAGAAAACATTCCCTCTGATACATTCTCCAGGTCTTATTGTGGGATGGCATGCCACGATCGACATTCACTGTTTAACCTCCACGAAGCCTTGTGCCACCCAGGGGTTACCCGCTTATACCATTTTGTGAAATCTAAGAATATGCCATATTCTGTGGAGGATGTCCGGCAGGTTGTTGGATCTTGTAGAATATGCGCAGAATGCAAGCCCAAGTTTCACCAACCAGATAAGACTCGACTCATAAAAGCTACTCAGCCATTTGAGCGTCTCAATATAGATTTCAAGGGGCCTCTTCCGAGTACAGATAAGAACCAGTATTTTCTTAACATTGTGGACGAATATTCACGGTTTCCTTTTGTATTTCCTTGTGCCGACATGACCACTTCCACAGTTATCAAGTGCCTCTGTCAGCTATTCGCTATTTTCGGAATGCCGGCTTACATTCATTCGGACCGGGGACCCTCCTTCATGAGCAAGGAATTACAAGACTTCCTTGCCAGTAGGGGGATCGCTGGTAGCAGAACTACTAGCTATAATCCTCAAGGGAATGGCCAAGTGGAGAGGTTCAATGGTACCATTTGGAAGGCAATCACAACGGCTCTAAAATCCCGTAATCTACCCATCAAATGCTGGCAGACTGTTCTGCCTGATGCTCTCCACTCAATTCGTTCACTGTTGTCCACAGCAACCAATGCTACCCCTCATGAAAGACTTCTGAACTATTCTCGTCGTTCTTCCTCGGGAGCCTCGGTGCCTACTTGGCTCTGCAATCCTGGGCCAGTCCTGCTGAAGCGTCACGTACGCACGAATAAAACTGATCCCCTTGTGGATGAAGTCGACCTCCTCCAAGCAGGACCCCACTATGCCCATATTTGCTACCCGGATGGCAGGGAAACTACGGTCTCTGTTAGACACTTAGCCCCAATTGGAACCCCATCCAAGAGTGAACCCCAAATTCCACCTCAGGCTTCTGAAGAAAATGTAATTCCCCAAGGTAGTCCCCAAGACGCACCCTGCTCAGAGGGGGGTGATCTCGTTCCTGATATGGTTCCTGCAACTCCACAGCAATCAGATGCTGTGGATAACCCTCCAGTGCCAAGAAGATCCGGTCGCACCATTCGTCCTCCTATTAGACTAGATTTATAGAGATATATTTCTCGGAAGGGGGTGAATGTTGTGATAATGAAGTGCCGTACTGTGATTGGCGGCAACGGAGATTGGGCGGATGTGGCAGCACTGTGTATGGGGGTCGGTGGCTGGTGATGACTCGGTGGCTGGTGATGACTCGTATGCCGCGTGCTCCGTGGAGGGTCGTGCTGGAACAGTAATGGTATGTAGTATACTGTATTAGGAATGGTGTACTCTGAGGAATGTAATTGGGATTAGAGTATGGAGTTTGCCTTCAGTATTATGTGTACAAGTTATTGTATTTTGTTATTCTTACCCTATGTATATTTATGTTGTTGTAGATATGCGTATGGGTTTTGTGAGAATAAAGCCGATCGAAAAGGTTTATTGTTGATTACTACAACACTCAGTCATCAGAATCTCTGGAAGTGCTGATGAAATCATCTACCCACAGTGAATTAAGGGAAATGGCCATTCTCAGATCATTCGGTGCTGATGCATTGGAGACATTTGATTTTGGTTCACAAGGAAGAGCATCAATAAATAAAACAAAAAACAAGTAACATGATGAACAGGAAGAAGAAAACAACTACAAATACATAATCTTATTGTGCGTTATTTGTCAGCAATTGTAAGGTAAAGATCTGTCTATTTATTATGTATGCCAATGTGGCAGAATTCTCCCTTACTTTTCTGTATGGTTCATTACACGTCTCCTCCTTCCCTTGATTCTGATATCCCAAACGTATTTACCTCCTTTCACTTATTTGCCTTTCCTCCAACACTCCCATACACTCCTCACTTTCTCCAGTCATCTACCTTGTCAATTTTATTTTTTGAAAATCAACCCCTTCCCCTCCTCCCCTTTTTCCTGTGTGCACATAATAAATAGATGTCCCTCATGTATTTGAATTAGGAAGTTAAAGCTGTTTTTAAACAAATGAATCAGTTTGTGCATAATTCATAACTTGCCTGTGTATGAAAGATTAGAGAAGGTGGTGGATCAAGCATTTTAGGAAGGTGTGTTTGGGTGGGGCACTGTTTGGAGGGTCTTGTGGAAGTACAGTGCCTTCAGAAAGTGTTCACACCCCTCGACTTTTGTCACATTTTGTTGTGTTACAGCTTGAATTTAAAATGAATTAAATTTTTTTTTGTCAAAGATCTACACAAAATACCCCAAAATGACAAAGTGAAAACATGGTTTTTTAGAAACTTTTATAAATCAATTAAAAATGAAAAGTTCAAATATCTTGCATAAACAAGTATTCAGCCCTTGAGTCAATACTTTGTGGAAGCGCATTTGGCAGCGATTACAGCTTCGAGTCTTCTTGGGTATGTCTGTATCAGCTTCGCACATCTGGATTCGGGGGTTTTCTCCCATTCTTCCTTGCAGATTTACTCGAGCTCTGTCAAGTTAGAAGGGGAGTGTGGGTGAACAGCAATCTTCAAGTCTTTCCACAGATTCTCAATGCTATTCAAGTCTGGGCTTTGGGTGAGCAACTCAATGACTTTCACATTCTTGTTCTGAAGCCATTCCAGTGTTGCTTTGGCTGTATGCTTGGGGTCATTGTCCTGTTGGAACGTAAATCTTTGCCGCAGTAAGATCTTTTGCACTCTGAAGCAGGTTCTCCTCAAGGATTTGCCTGTATTTTGCTTCATTCATTGTTCCCTTTATCATTACAAGTCTCCCAATCCCTGCCACTGAAAAGCGTCCCCATAGAATGATGCTGCCACCACCATGCTTCGCAGTGGGGATGGTGTTAGTGATGGGTGATGAGCTGTGCTCGGTTTCTGCCAGACGTAGCTCTTTGCATTCAGGCCAAAGATTTAAATTTTCATCTCATCAGACCACATAATCTTTTGCCTCGTGCTCTCAGAGAACATTACGTGCTCCAGGCATGCTGTAATGTGCCTTTTTCTCAGGAGTGGCTTCTGTCTAGCCACTCTCCCACAAAGGCTATATTTGTGAAGTACTGCAGAGATTGTTTGCCTTCAGGCAGGTTCTCACATCTCAGCCAAGGAACTCTGGAGCTCTTTCAGAGTGGTCATTGTGTTCTTGTCACCTCCCTGACCAAGATACTTCTTGCCCAGTTGCTCAGTTTGGTCGGCTGGCCAGCTCGAGGAAGAGTCTGGGGAGTTCCATATTATTTCCATTTCCTAACGATGGAACTCTTTGTGCTCTTGGCAACTTTCAACACTAGAGAAATTGTTTTATACCCTTCCCCAGATCTATGCCTCCTCACAATTCCATCTGTCCCTGCCCGGTTCTACACACAGTTCCTTGGACTTCATGATAGAGTTTCGACTCTGCCAAACACTGTCAACTGTGGGACCTTTTATAGAAAGGTGTGTTTCTTTTAAAATCATGTCCAATCAATTGAATTGGCCATAAGTGGACTCCAATCAAGTTGTAGAGACATCTCAAGGATTATATCAAAGATAATTAGTTGCACCTGAGCTCAATTTGGAGTGTCATAGCAAAGGAGTTGAATACTTATTGATACAATGCATTTCAGCTTTTCATTTTTAATCAATTTGTAAAAATTTCTAAAAACATGTTTTCACTTTAACATTATTGTGTATTTTGTGTAGATCTGTGACAAAATAATTAAATGTAATCCATTTTAAATTCAGGCTGAAACAAAACAAAATGTGACAAAAGTCGAGCAGTGTGAATACTTTCTGAAGGTGCTATATCTCTCGTTCACAATAGTATCTGTGATAATTCCTGGAGAAAAGTCACATGTATCATTTTCACAATCAAACATACATGCATAGTCATCAAGTAATCAACATTTTGGTATAATTGTGTTATACCTTGCAGCTCATATGGCTGGGAGGATGGCTTACAGGTACACACTTGGCTCCCAGCCATCTCGCCTTGGTTTGAATCCCGACCCAGCTGTAAACCATCCTGGTGTTTCACATGCAGGGTGATCTATCAATGTGTGTGCTATCCCTCGGATGGACGTTAAATGTGAAACTGGCATCTCATCTGCCAGCATTAGTTGGTGGACGTTAAAGATCCCACTGTGTCCTTCGTGAAGAGTGAGCGAGTTCTTGCCGGCACCCTGAGCAAATTTCTTCCATTGACTTCCTATGTTGGAGTTGTGACCTCGTCCAGAATTGAACCCGAGCCAAGAAACTGCTTGGGCAGAACCGACACTCTTTATAGAGCCTGGCAAATGACCTGATCAACTTTGTCGTGTCAACCAATTTAGTCTTCATTTGTACGCTGTACACGTGAAGCAAAAAGCGGGGTGAAGCAATTGGTTCATGTCCGTCTGTCTGTCTTATCGGTTCATGATCGAGGAACAACTTCTTTAAATTGAATGTCATATTTTGAACATGAATCGGAAGACATGTTTGCCATTCTTCCAAACTGTCGGACCCCATATTCACGGGGGATACATTCTTGAAAATGCCGTGAATGTTGAATCCGCGAATGTCGGGGCATTGTTTCATTGGAAAAATGGGGGATAGGTTTCCGGCGGTTCTTGATTCATGAGGGAAAATCTAAAAAACATTAACAACCGTGAATACATGAAGCACAGGGTGGCGGATGTAGAAGCAGGTCAGAAAAAACATGAATATGCCAACGGAAAGCCGTGAATACGTGAAGCACAGGGCCGCAAATGTAGAAGTATGCCAGAAAAAACCACGACGACACCCACGATAAACTGCGACTACGTGAAGCACATGGCCGCAAATGTAGAAGTATGCCAGAAAAAACCACGACGACACTCGCGATAAACTGCAAATACGTGAAGCACATGCCTCAAATGTAGAAACATATCAGAAAAACCACGAATGCACCTGCGAATACATGAAATACTGAGCCGCGAATGTAGAAGTTTATGAACGGTGAAGACATCGAAGCACGTGTCATAAAATGGTTGTGTAACTATCCCAAAAATGTCTATCCATGACAACAAAATGCTATCACATCCATGGGACAAGTGTATATGTGTAGCAGGGGAATGCCTTGAGAAATCAGTGAAGTTTCAACAACAGTCCTTGACCTTTTCAGTTTCTGGAAGAAAAGCCTGGTGTTGGCTCAGTGGTTAGGGTGGCGGCTTGGGATCCTAGGGTCCTGAGTTCAAGCCCCGTTGGCCGCTGAATTAATACACCGGGGGTTTGACTCAGCCTGTCATCCTTCCGAGGTTGGCGAAATGAGTACCAGTTCCAGTGTGTCTACTGGTAGAGGGGCACTGCATCAGCGATACAGTCGTGCTTCAAGAAATGATGGCTACCCCGGCAGCTAAGCTGCCATACGACCACCACATCTAGAATAAAAGGTCCACACTTGAATCTATTCACAGTCACCACCACTTCAATTAACCAATTGATCAGGCAGACTTAGCCATGGTACCTTCCACTTCCAAAGCATAATCATGCGTATTTCCTCTCAGCCAAACAATTGCTTTATTTTCATTTCAAATGTTTGTTTCATTTCAAATTGTCTTGGCATCAACTTAATTTTTCTTTTTACAGGATCTCAGGCTCATAGTGATGCACGCACACGCACACACACACACACACACACACACACAACACACAGCACAGAAATCTTAGACAAGACAAACACTGCCACTGAGTTTGGGGGAAGTTCTGTCCCTTCATGGGACACTATAGATCCCAACAATACAACAATATGGACTAGCCCATTATTGTGACCTTTGTCACCGCACTCAGCAGGGCATTTCCTAAGGAACAATTTCTTCCCCATGGATGCCGACCTCGGTGGATTGCCCGTGGTCTTATCGTTAAATGCTGAGCATCAAGAAAGGAAGCAGCACATACCATTTTTGAAGTCTTTGGTGTGATTCAGCCAGGGTTTTAATCGCCGAGTCCCACACTCGTAGCGGACACTCGAATAATTACACCACCAAGTCTTCCAACGAAGTGTCAGACTGCCTTTCTGTAGAAGATCATCGAATTACAATGAGAGTGGGGTCCAAGAGGTGGGTAAAAACAGTAGTTGAAGCGCAAAGCAAATCGAAGGCACTTCCGATGTGAAGCAAGTTATGGTCAGGAATTTCGAATTATATTTTATGGATGTAAAGAAAATTGATTTTTCAATCAATGGTAATGGGAGAGCGCTAATGTTTATTTGTTAAATTGAGTTTCTCAGCAGTAAAGTACAATTAATTATAATTAACCCAAATACAATAACACTGAAAGCTTAATCAATTGTTCCAAATAAATAATTGCATCTTTTCTGCTGTCTGGGAAATTTTATATTAATTACAGCTCAATGGCAATGCATTCATTAGAGCCCAGTAATAATGCATTAATTAAGGGTCACCGGATATTGCGAAGATGTGTTTTATCTGCATGATTATATTGGATTGATATTAATATGTGAAGTCCTAATGCAGTTAAACTAACCTTAACAATGAAAACAACACATAAAGCAGCATCCAATGATAGTTGAACTATTCACACATGTAATTACTGGTGCAGGTTCGTTGATGGTGCTTTAGTGTAAAACCTTTTATTGTTTTATGAGGCAATTAATCATAATGTCATGAGTGCAGGAATCCACGTCCTGTTTTGTGGGTCATGTGCTTCACATAATTATGGCATATAGCAATTGCATACGTTTACCATTAATCGTACACTTGTGTGTGTGTGTGTGTATAATTATATACATATAATTAAGCCCAAAATTATTCATACCATATGAAAATCTGAGAGTTTTGCATTTATCTCACACCTTCAAGCTGGAGTGGTGGAACTTTCACTTCACCCAAGGACATTAAGTTGGCATGTACAAATCCACATATATTTTGACTCAACATTATTAGCATAACAATAGAAATGTTAAGATTTCTGTTTTGATGCCTATCCAAAATTATTCATACCCCACACCAAGTCTCAGAATTGAGGCCAATGTTTGTGATAATGCACATGCTTTTGATATTCCTGAGATTCTTTATAATGTTATGAAATTATTCCAAGATGTGTGCATACACTGAATGCGTTACAAATGTGGTCTATGAATGTACAGTGAGGAATGTTAAAGAACAACACTCTGCTTTTAGACTATAAATTAAGGGGAGCTGATGCAATCATTCTCAGGTCATTGTCAGCATGGCGAAGAAGAAGGAAGTCAGTGAGGACCTTCGGTTGTGCATAGTGAATGCTCACAAGGAGGGGAAAGACTACAAAGCTATTTCGAAGCAGTTCCGAGTGCCAGTTGCCACCATACAAAGCATAATTAGGAAGTACAAGGAGTTCTACACTGTAAAAAAACATTGAAGGACGTGGTCGGAAGCCAAAGGTGTCGCCTCGTCTGGCAATAAAAGTATGGTGAGAGGCCACCAACGATCCACGGATCACTATTAAGGCTCTCCTGAACAACCTTGTTGAGTCTGGGACCAAGATATCAACGCAGACACTCCAGCAGACGTTGCACGAGGGGGGTCTCCATGGACGCTGACCAAGAAAGACTCCACTCCTCCATCCCAGGCTCAGAAAGGCTTGTCTAGCCTTTGCAAAAGCTCACCTGGACAAAGATCCAAGCTTTTGGTCCTCAGTTCAGTGGTCGGATGAGGCGAAAGTGGAGCTTTTCGGGCACAGAGATGTTGCTTTCGTTTGGCGAAAGAAAGGTGAAGCATACAACCCTAAAAACACAGTCCCAACCGTCAAGAATGGAGGCGGGAGCATAATGCTTTGGGGATGTTTCTCAGCCAGTGGGAGTGGCAATCTCGTCAAAGTGGATGGCATCATGAAAAAGGAGCAGTACATCAAGATCCTTGAGGAAAACATCAAACAGTCCCCAGAGAAACTTCACCTCGGGGAGCATTGGACGTATCAGCAGGACAACGATCCAAAACACACCACCAAGTCAGTCAAGAAATGGTTCCAGGATAATGATGCAGATGTTCTTGAGTGGACACGCCAAAGACCTCAACCCAATCGAGAATCTGAGGTTGGAAGGCTTCATTGCCATCACTCTGGTCTTGAGATCCCTCCACAAAGACCTGGATACCTTCGCGAAGGAGAAGTGGGCCAAAATCCCTGTAGAGAAATGCAAAAACCTTGTGAGCAAGTATAAAAACCGTTTGGAGGCTGTAATCACAAACAGAGGCTTTTCCATTGATTACTGAATGTGACTTTGAAGTGATCTAAGCAAGAGTATGAATAATTCTGGACATGACATTTTTTTGGAAGTCTATCAATAAAATACCCCTGAAACAATGTATTTCTTGAAATGTCTCTTGCAGTGATTCTTTCAGCTGTTTGCCACATTCTTATGTAACTTAAGCCAGAAGAAACTCATTCCTCAAAGAACACGATTCAAAATCCTCCAAATTTGGTGAGGGTATAAATAATTTTGGGCTTTACTGTGTATGTATATATATATATATATATATATATATATATATATATATATATATATATATATATATATATATATATATATATATATATATATATATATATATATATATATATATATATATATATATATATAAATATTGTTGCGGATTCGCGCCCGCCGGCGTGCGAACGGCCACGTAACTCGAATCGCGGCACGTCGCCCACCGGACGGACAATCCAGTCGTGACCCTCTCGGACTATCGCCGGGAACCAGTCACGGGTGGACCTTTCGGTCTCACCGCGATCGTGCCAATCGGCCCCCGCGTGGGATAGGGTTGCTCGCCAAATTCGACCTACCTAAGTACCCACACGGAGGGTAGACCGGGCGATCGCACCTCGCCGCGGGTCGACTTCGGACACGGGCCACTTAAGCGACCCGTTCCGTACTATCGGGATAACCGAGCGGTGTTATTCGTCGGCCTCGACGGTTCGATTAATTATCGGGCGTCTTAGCCCACGACCAACCCTTTACGTGAAGCAAGATGGGGATTCAATGAAAGAAATGACGAAGCGAAGCGGGAAAACAGTTCAACAATAATCACATTTATTTCGCGATGAACGGAAAGCACACATATACAATTCCACCAAAAGCACATGTAAAAGAAGAAGACAATGCAATATTACACAAAAAGCAAATGCAACAATGCAGATCTATCCGACGACTGGGCACACGGCAACACTTATGCAATTTTACTTCACAGACGGCGCCGACAACACACATTCCCAAAGCAAAAGAAAAGAGAACCACCCTCCAGGATGAGGGGGGTAGGCGGGCCTGGGGCCGAGACCGTGTCGGGCCTACCCGTCTGATGAGACGCGGAGCGGCGGTGGTGCCTCAACTCCGCGGGCCTCGCGGACAGTGTCTGGTAGGGGGTGGGAAGGGGGCCCCCTTTGTCGCACTATCTCAGCGCGGGGGGAAACAGGAGGGGATTGCTGATGCTCGGGGAAAGGAGGATATAACCCTGTCTCGGGTCCCGCGGCGAGCGTCTCCTCCTCCACCTCGGTCGCGTTGCTGGCCTCTCCCTGTGCCGCTCCCGGCACCGATGCGAGCACCCCCTCGTCCGCCTTCGCCGCCGTCACCTCTCCACAGCTCCGTCCTCTTCACTCCGACTAGTACCACTTCTTTCCAGCTCCACCGACGACTCTCTTGAATTCCGCACACTCAACTCTCAACTTCCAACTGAACTCTTCCTCAACTTCCAACTGAACTCTTCCTCAACTTCCAACTGAACTCTTACTCGACTTCCAACTGAACTCTTACTCGACTCGTCTGACGAACGCAGTCATTTTTATAAGCCCTGTGGCTTCGCTCTTTTACCCTTGACCCTCTGCCTCCGACCCTTCACCTCTTGCTGGCTCCCCATTGGCCCGAGGAAAAGTGGGCGTGAATGCTTTTTGATCCATGAATTTGCATATAGCGACCGCCCTCCAACGCCCTGGAGGCGGGGCCAAATCGCCCCTCGCTCACCGATTGGACGGAACAAAAGTGGGCGCGAGTCGTTTTTGATCCGTTTTTCTCGGAAAGTCTGTGATGTTTCTGAACACGCTGCTCGGTGCGCGCCCTACACGAGTCCAGCATCGGCGCCCACAAGTGGCGTGGGAATGACGGTGATGCGATGGTGGCGAGTTGTGACGGTAAAGGTCGTGGCGGTTGTGGTGAAGCGGCGTTGTGGTTGGTTGTTGTTGTGAAGCGGCGTTGTGGTTGGTGGTTGTTGTTGTGATGGCTGTTGAGACGTGGTTGGTGGTGGTAATAATGGCGGCTGATCCAAAATAAAGATAGTAAAAGAAAAACGGCTATCCTGAAGAGTCGCAGCCCGCATGAATGACATTTATTCCCTCTAGACAACGGGTTTGGGCCTATCTACACATATACTTACAGAGATATCTCACCTAAGGGACCTGAATGGTGGTTTGTGAATTTCGTCAACCACAACACTACCCCCTCCCCTTTTTACAGACTCGTCCCGAGTCGTCAAATTTTTGTGTGCCATAATGTGTAGTTTTCCCCTAGTACATTTTACCTACGGATCCCTGAGTGCGACATTCATGGTATTCGTGTCCCCAAAATAAATAACCTAAGGGCTGAGTAACTACCTAAACAAACTCACTCACACGGACGACTTAAATAAAATTGCCGGCGCTAAGACAGACATGCCGGGGGCGCACTCGTATGTACAGTACATCTTAACCTTAACTTACAAATTTTACACTAAACCATGGCCCAGGATCACTGAACTCTGCAAAAAGAAAGCAGTTAGCAGGGAGCCAGGCTGCTCACATGCAGTCTCTGGCTCAAAACAATGCAGGTGACAGGGAACGTGGCCGGCTGCTCACACGCAGTCCAAGGCCTTCCTTTTTGAACTGAACGCAGTGAAAAACAACGGTGCATGGGCTGCACAAATGTAGTCTCCGTGCCAGCTCAAGTGGCACACGCAATGAACACAACGAATGGATGGATGAATACAAGCACGGTGCACGGGCCGCCACTGCAGGCCCGTGTTGTAGCTGCCAACAGGGCAGTTCTTGCAGCTTGCAAACTGTTGCCTTGATCCTGGCGCACATGGCAATGAACAGGGGGGGGGGCAAAGCAAAAATTGAACGGGGCTGGTGAACGTGGGCAGTGGGCATGGCTAAGGCAGCAGGCAAACACAGCCCGCAGAAGAAGGCCGTTGCAGGCAAACATAGCCGGCAGATGAACTGGCCGGCACAGGCCTTGAAGTGCAGCAGCTGCAGACGATCCGGCCGGCACAGGCCTTGCAGCACAGCAGCTGCAGACGATCCAGCCGGCACTGGCCTTGCAGCAAAACAACAGCTGCCGATGAAGTTGGCCGGCCTCCGCCTTGAAGCAAAACACGGCCAGCCGATGAAGTTGGCCAGCCTTTGCCGTTCAGTGGAGGTTGGTGGAGGGAGTGCGGTGGTGCTGGCCACTTGGAAGGCGGGCTCGGACCTACCTACCTGTCTCCCTCCCACCTATCGCCTTTGCCTGTCACTGTACATACCCACGCCCTTAATTTGTCAAACCCCAATTTAGCCCCAACTTATTTTTTTGTTGTTTTTATTTTTACTTCCCCACTATAAATCGTCCCCTAACCCCCTGTACTGTCCTTGTTCGGCTAACCTATCCTGTCACCTAGCCTACTCCCAACCCCTACGTTCCCTTCCCGGAGGGAATAAGGGAGAGCTTACGTCCTGTGTCGAGGCCCAACGAAGCCTCAGAATGGCCTCCCCAGAGTTCAGCGATCTAACCCAAAGTGGGTCCAGCGGCCCACAACGAGAGCGAGGGGATGGATGGTGCGGAGGGGTACATCTCCTAATCTACCCTAACCATTTAACTGTTAAACTACCCCGGGGCTTTCAACAAGCACCTCTCGCTTAAACTATTGGTTCTAACAACCCAGATTCCCGTCGCCTGTGTTGGTGTCCTTACAATTTCGGGCCTCGCCCCCCAATTTTCTCTCCGTGCCCTCACACGGTCTCATGGCTGGGACACGTGGCTCCCTTTGGCAGGCACGACCCTCTGCCGAATCTCCCGCTATGGCACCCCCGGGCACTAAACTGCCTCCGAGCCTACCAGCTCCCTAACACCGGGGAGTGCCCCCCATGGCACCTCCCCTGAAACGCACACGTGGCAGGCTGGCTTCCCAGGCCCCTTTCCGAGGGTCACCCGTGCCCACAACACTGCCCACGCGGCTAATGGCACCCCGGGCCCCCGCACCAAGCAGGCGCACCCGTGCCCACTACGCTATCCCGGCCCCCCATGGGCCCTTGGCCTACCACGGCCGACTAGCCTGGTGCCCGGGGTACCCACTCAGCGATACTCACCTTTCGCAGCCACGCTCCCAGCCCGTCAACAGGGCTCCTGCACCCCTCCAAACGGGTTTCGAGCCTACACTCCCACCAACAACAAAACAACCTCCATTTTTCAATTTGACTAACCACCTAACTCACTTTATACTGACCCCGGGGTCCCTTGGGCGGGAGTCACTCCTCCCCCCAATCACTCATCGCACCATGCATTCCCCATTCGCTCCATACACACAGACCCGCTGGCCTCACTCACTCATCATGTACTCACCTCACAACTCTGACACACACCGCTGAACTCTGCCATCCTCCTAACTACATCCCCTAACTAACTCGTGCTCCCACGTCGTCCCTTAAACTATAGCACATTCCATTTAACCTACGTAGCTAAACTACGTCCCCTCTACACATTCACAAGTCTGTCACTGTCTCCAAATAAATCATTTTATTTCCCAACCTAAAGCTCACTAAATCCCTCTAACTCATCCATTCCACGGACTCCATGAGGACTTACCCCTGCCCCATGAAGTCGGTCTAACTAAGCTAACCCTTCCCCCTAGCTAGTTTCCATCCTGTGCCCTGGTCAAGGGGGTCTTCCACCCCTTGCCCAGGAATCCTGTGCACCCGAAAGTGAAGCTTGTTTTTTTTTTTTTTTTTTTTTTCATGCGCAGCACCAGCGCGGCAACTCGCTCTCGCACCTGCCCGTGACGTCATGCAGCTGCACGTGTTCCTCGTCCCTCCTTGGACGGTACCATCCGGCAGGGATACCCCTCCTGCCGGATTCCAACCCCACGTGCAGCCATGACGTCACCGTGCGCATAAAAAAAAAAAACACAAGCCCCACGTCTCGAGGGGTTCCCCACGCGAACACATGTGCTTTGCCCGTTGGAGCTTAACACACAGGATCGCGTGGAGAACCCGTCCGGTCCAAATCCGTAATCCTGCCTAAACTTTGTCCGTCCGCGGGATCGGCAAATCCACCGCGTGCGTTTCCGGACCGGGACTTCACTCTCGCATGCGAGCACGTGGGGGTCTCGTGCGTTGCACAGCACGGACCTCGTGCTCACTGCTGAGTGAACCCGGCACGGTCCCCGAAACAGCTACAGCCGCTACTCGGCTTTCCTTCTTCACATGTCTCCGTCGTCGCCTCCATTCCACCACGCATTCCTGCGTGTTACGACGCTCACACTCCATTCCATTAAACTCACACCGGGAAACGCGGCTGCATGTTCACACATGCCGACCGACATCTCCCTTACATACCGCTCTCTACACACACGGTCTCCCTTGCACTCGGCCGTTCACTCACGCATGCTACCTCCCTCGCACACGTGGCTCCACACACTCGCGGCCTTCCACTCACTCGTGCCATACTACTCACACAAACCATACTACTCACACACGCGGGGGCACTCACCCGCGGTGCCTCATCCACACACCGTGCCTCACTCACACACGCGGGGGCTCTCAACCGCGGTGTTTCATCCACACACACGGCCTCTTCCACTTGCGGTTCCCCTTTTACACACGGCGTGCTGGGAAGCACGTACTCCGGCACCATCGCCACCACACCACTCACACACGGGGTCGCTTCCACACACAGGGACGCACTCACGCCTTGCACCACACACACAGGGACAACTACACTGGGGATTCGTGTCCCCACAAGGGTCTCCGGGGCCTCTATACCCCCCAAGCTCTCCGTGCACCTGTCCACAGCACTCCTCCCCTCGACCTCGCAAAGCACGACCGAACTCACCTGGTCGTGACTTGCCTCAAGGGGGCATACTCCCTCCCCTCGTTCCTGGAGGAGGCCATCCAGCTGCTCGCACCGGGCCTCCACCCAGTCCACCAGCTCACCCTCATTATCCTCCACTACCTCCGTGTGTGTGTGTGCGTCACTTACCCCGTCTTCATCGTGCAGTCTTCCCTCTATCGTTCCTATCTCCCGTGTCTCTGCCAACTCTTCACCCTTTACCTCCCTTGTCTCCACTATTATTTCCGTTGTCGTCACCTCGTGTCTCGTCTCGCACGTTTTGGTCTCCCCATTTAATTTTTCCCTTTCGGTCACAGTCACGACCCTCGCCCAACACGCCCCCCGAATTATTTTTTCACCCGCCTCAGCCGCGGGCCTGTCAGCCGTTGCACCCCTTCCCAGCTCGTTCGTTCCTACACGTGGAGTCGCCATTTTTAGCTCCCTGGTCACTGCCTTCATGCCCGCCTGCAGGCTTCGGCCCATGTTCTGCGTCTCACCCCGGAGCTTTTTCGTTTCTTCCTTCATGTTTGTTTCCATTCCGTTTATCTTTTCGTTCATGCTTTTCATTTCGTTTTTCATTTCATTTGTGTATGTATCCATCTTTTCGTTCATGCTTTTTATTTCATCCATTTTTTGTGTATTCGCATCCATTTTCGCTGTCATTGCCGCCAGCATGGTGCATAGCTGGGCTATGTCGGATGCACTCAGCTGAGCCGTTTCGGCAAGAATCGGGAGGTTTTGGTGGAGAGGGGGAGGGGAGGTGTCATACACCGCGGCCGCTGCCGCACCTATTTCGGGCTCTGGGTTCAGTTGGGCGAGTTCGTTTTCCTGTACAACCAACATTTCCTGCACGGGGATTTCATCCTGAGCCATGGATTCTACACATTCTACATCCATTTCTAATACCCCCGGCTCCCGCTCGCCTTGAGACGCCATCTTGCTTCTCTTAAAGGGTTAATTTGAATCGCTCGTAATTTGGAGGGACTCGGGGGTCGCTTCTCTCACCCCTGGACCGATTCCCGTGAATTTAGCCGGAGACAGGAGAGCCCGTTTTTCCCGTTCTCCGTTACCAGTGCCGTGAGGAGGGCGATGGGTTTGTATCGCACGACCTGACACCAGTGTTGCGGATTCGCGCCCGCCGGCGTGCGAACGGCCACGTAACTCGAATCGCGGCACGTCGCCCACCGGACGGACAATCCAGTCGTGACCCTCTCGGACTAACGCCGGGAACCAATCACGGGTGGACCTTTCGGTCTCACCGCGATCGTGCCAATCGGCCCCCGCGTGGGATAGGGTTGCTCGCCAAATTCGACCTACCTAAGTACCCACACGGAGGGTAGACCGGGCGATCGCACCTCGCCGCAGGTCGACTTCGGACACGGGCCACTTAAGCGACCCGTTCCGTACTATCGGGATAACCGAGCGGTGTTATTCGTCGGCCTCGACGGTTCGATTAATTATCGGGCGTCTTAGCCCACGACCAACCCTTTACGTGAAGCAAGATGGGGATTCAATGAAAGAAATGACGAAGCGAAGCGGGAAAACAGTTCAACAATAAGCACATTTATTTCGCGATGAACGGAAAGCACACATATACAATTCCACCAAAAGCACATGTAAAAGAAGAAGACAATGCAATATTACACAAAAAGCAAATGCAACAATGCAGATCTATCCGACGACTGGGCACACGGCAACACTTATGCAATTTTACTTCACAGACGGCGCCGACAACACACATTCCCAAAGCAAAAGAAAAGAGAACCACCCTCCAGGATGAGGGGGGTAGGCGGGCCTGGGGCCGAGACCGTGTCGGGCCTACCCGTCTGATGAGACGCGGAGCGGCGGTGGTGCCTCAACTCCGCGGGCCTCGCGGACAGTGTCTGGTAGGGGGTGGGAAGGGGGCCCCCTTTGTCGCACTATCTCAGCGCGGGGGGAAACAGGAGGGGGTTGCTGATGCTCGGGGAAAGGAGGATATAACCCTGTCTCGGGTCCCGCGGCGAGCGTCTCCTCCTCCACCTCGGTCGCGTTGCTGGCCTCTCCCTGTGCCGCTCCCGGCACCGACGCGAGCACCCCCTCGTCCGCCTTCGCCGCCGTCACCTCTCCACAGCTCCGTCCTCTTCACTCCGACTAGTACCACTTCTTTCCAGCTCCACCGACGACTCTCTTGAATTCCGCACACTCAACTCTCAACTTCCAACTGAACTCTTCCTCAACTCGTCTGACGAACGCAGTCGTTTTTATAAGCCCCGTGGCTTCGCTCTTTTACCCTTGACCCTCTGCCTCCGACCCTTCACCTCTCTTGCTGGCTCCCCATTGGCCCGAGGAAAAGTGGGCGTGAATGCTTTTTGATCCATGAATTTGCATATAGCGACCGCCCTCCAACGCCCTGGAGGCGGGGCCAAATCGCCCCTCGCTCACCGATTGGACGGAACAAAAGTGGGCGTGAGTCGTTTTTGATCCGTTTTTCTCGGAAAGTCTGTGATGTTTCTGAACACACTGCTCGGTGCGCGCCCTACACGAGTCCAGCATCGGCGCCCACAAGTGGCGTGGGAATGACGGTGATGCGATGGTGGCGAGTTGTGACGGTAAAGGTCGTGGCGGTTGTGGTGAAGCGGCGTTGTGGTTGGTGGTTGTTGTTGTGAAGCGGCGTTGTGGTTGGTGGTTGTTGTTGTGATGGCTGTTGAGACGTGGTTGGTGGTGGTAATAATGGCGGCTGGTCCAAAATAAAGATAGTAAAAGAAAAACGGCTATCCTGAAGAGTCGCAGCCCGCATGAATGACATTTATTCCCTCTAGACAACGGGTTTGGGCCGAACTACACATATACTTACAGAGATATCGCACCTAAGGGACCTGAATGGTGGTTTGTGAATTTCGTAAACCACAACAATATATATTATAATACCAAGCTTGCACACTAAAAACTCGGCTCGCCGTCACACGATCCCTATGAAATTGCTGTGGCACTTAGCGGACATGCCGACAATGTTTGGGAAGTCTTGGCGTTCCATAGTACCACTTGCATTTTGCACAATGCGTATTTTTGTCATTCCCCGTGTACGGTCTGTCGTCTGCAACCAGCTATGTTGTACCGCTATCCCGTGCATGTGCACGGGTATCGCTTGTATATGTATGTATGTATGTATGTATGTATGCATGTATGTATGTATGTATGTATGTATGTATGTATGTATGTATGTATGTATGTATGTATGTATGTATGTATGTATGTATGTATGTATATATATATATATATATATATATATATATATATATATATATATATATATATATATATATATATATATATATATATATATATATATATATATATATATATATATATATATATATATATATATATATATATATTTAACCGGGCGTATTGGCGTGCGCCTGTAATCCGGCTACTCGGTGGCTTGGGTTGGAGGATCGCTTGAGGACGGGAGCTCTGCTCTGCGCTGGGCCGTGCTCTGAGAGGGTGTAGGGCAGCCCGGATCATGGCAAAACCCAATCCTTATCCCTGTGTCATAAGAGGTGACCAGGGTTGCGTCAGGAAGGGCATCTGGCGTAAAACCTATGCCAAATCAGTATGCGGATCATAACGGATGATCTACTGTGGCGAGCCCTAACGGGAGCAGCCGAAAGAAGAAATATATATTTATATATGTGTGTGTTTGGAGGTCATGACCACTTGTGTGTTCACTTCCAATTTCCGGAACAGGATCATAATGTTGTAATTTTGTTGAATTAGCACTGAGACCTAGTTGCACTTTGTCCGTATCTATAAATATTCCGATCATTAATTAATGGATTGTACTTTTGCTTGCAAGTGCCTCTCAACAAGGTTACAATTTGTTTTCCCTTCAATTACGTTTCAGGTTGAATCGATTCCAGTTTCAAAATGAAAGATTATATGGATAAACCTCATACTAAAACACATCACTCTGAAACAAAGCAAACAACAGGCATGCACTTAATGCCGCAAAAGAAGCGTGTCTATGACATAAAAGGGCAGGCTAATGGCAAGCCTTTTAATGACAGTAAACAAACAAAAACTTTTTTAAAGAAAGTTTTGCTTCCGCTGCTGTGCACGCACCAAGCCGAGCAAGTGGTCGGTTCATTTTGGTGGAGTGAACCGGAGTGGAACGAGAATCCATCCTGATGCCCAGAGGATGTTTACTAACAGACCATTCCAGCACAATTCAAACTGCCAGGCAACAAAAGCAACTGGGGTCCAACACAACTGGCATCTTTGGCAGTGAGGCAAGCAATCTTCCTCCACCTTTAATCTCCAAGCCTTCACCCCACTATAATCACATCAGGGGCATTTTCAGATTATATTGTACCCCTCAGACTTGGCTCTTGAAATCAGTCTATCTATCTAGCCAGAACTGCTTCTGTTATGTATGATTTTGTCAGTACTTAAATATCATTCATTTGTGCACTTGGTTTCAGGGATATCGTCCAGAATGACAATTAATGTATGCAATATTAAAACCTGCATTAGGAGTGACTGGCTCAGCTGATGTTTTTTTGACTCAGCACCTGTCTTACAAATGGCCATCGTTTTTTTTAAGATGGAAAATTTTAAAGGTTTTCAAATTCTAAAAATTTCAATGAAAGCAAAATTATTTTTTCATTAAAGCTTGTGATGAAGTGCCATCAGAAAGGTTAATCACAAAATACCTTTATGCATATAAAGGAACACTATAAATGCATCATATATTTATTGATCATTATTTATTTATACAAATTTCCAGAAGATGTCCAAATCAGGTTTTTGATTTTCTTTTCTTCCAAAACAATTATGCTGTCACTTTACCATCAAAGGAGCTTATTTCATCGAGTCATGAGGTCGGTGCTGCTCAAAAGACTTGCTTAAATCTGTCATAAACATAAAACGAGCATGCATGCCCCTGAAACTGGCCTCAGGACAGCAGCCGTACACAATTGCTGTTATACGAGTCCATTGTGATGCCTGTCGTGTGTCTTTAAAGCCCGAGGCAAATAGTTTGCCACCGTATCCGAGCACCAAACAGCAAGGTTGCTATCAAGGTTGAAGCACGTTCCCAAAGGCGAGCTCCATCCCCTTAAGCCTTGCTGAACACCAAGCTTAACATGGCACGGTGAATGTTTCAGAAACTGATTTAGCGCTTGCCCTTCTGGTGGATATAAAAAGCTTTTTAAAATCCTGATCCATGGAAGAAATGTAGCATTTAGTATTTTATGCCGCATTTCTCAAATCTCGAAAGGAATCTTGTTTGACAAGCTCATGAATTCATAAAGTGATGTGACATTACAGCATAACAAGTGCCATATACCATGTAATGAGGGTGGGTAATTGCATGGGAAATGAAGTGAAAGTTCAATTTTAGGGTTGTAATAATTTATCCTATGAGCGGTGTTCAAGCTAAATGTTGTATTCGGAAAAAAGGGTCCATTTCGATATAATTCCATTTCCATGTACACTGGAAAGTAAATTGACAGTAATTTGCCCTGATTTTACTCAACAGCACTTTCACCCGAATGTGTCCATTATATTTGAAAGCTAGCTTAATGGGGGAATTAAGGAAATGTTTTGCTGTCTCTGAGGGAAGTGCTAAGGCACAAATGGTGAAGGAAAATTGGTCGTAATCAAACAAACTTTAACATTGCAAAAGGGTCAGCTGACTTTTTTTTTTCGATCTGAGGTACGAGCGTAGAAGATGAAACTGCAACCTGAGTGGTAAAGTAAATCTCGAAGCTTAGTGAGACCCTAATCCATATACCCTTGGTCAAGAAGGGAGATGAACGGTGAACTTTCACAAAGCAAAGGCCTGAAAGCATTTTGTAAAGTAAATAAATAACTCTTAAGTGAAAAGCTGAACCTACACTTTAATCTCAAAGTGATTTAAAAAAAAAAAGATATATCTTAGTCTTACAATAGGCCAAAGCAACAAGTCCTTCACACAAAAATAAATGAACAAATCTCATGATATGGTAGCAATCACGTGCAAACAAAGTGTTGCTACCAAATGAAATAATTAAGTAACCCGGTGATGGCCAACATCAAGTTCAGAAATTGTGCGGAAATAAGTCAAAGCTGTCACAATTAATATATTGGCTCTGTGCTGAAACATAGCAACGTGATCTTGCTTTGACCAGATTTGTTGTAAAGTGCTCAAAGGAAGACCACACAGTTAAAGAAAAAAAGGGAAAAAGTGCTCAAGGTGGGGGGGGAGGGACACCAACTGCTTTTACGAGAGTTATTGGCTCGGATTGATAAAATGACCAACAAGTTTTTCAGTATTGGCTACCTTGAGCATTTAATAAATGAGGAAAAGTTTGCTTTGCTTTCACCTATTCAAAAGTTTGTCGTAAATATACCGCAAAAAATTCCAACTTTCTTTGGAAGTCTTCCTGGAACTAGTGTTGTCATTTAGGAGTTTGTGGTAAATGAATTATTGCAAAAAAATGTTGTTTTTCTTTTTACAGTAATCTACGGCTGATAAAGGAGCTTGTACGTGATACGGATAGCAAACGCAGGAGGACATTGGAAGACTTCAGTGAACTTTTGCACGTGTGATAACGACATTAGAATACAAAGAATAAACACATCTTATAAATGGGATATCAAGCAGGGATCCCCACGTTGTGACCTAGAGGTTCAGATTGGAACACCAATGAGCCAACATAAATCAATCATTCTGTTCTATATCAACTATTCTATCATTCAAACTTTTCTGGGAACTAATATATACATAATCATACTTTTTTGGTAATTTTTATTTTCTTTTATGGAAGATCGTAAAGAGTGATGATATGGGGGAAAGGGTAGGGGATTGGGGGGTTGAACTGAGAGTGTAGCAGTGAGGCAATAGTTGGATATAATAAGCAAAGAAATGAAGGAACAGTAAAACAAGAGAGGAGGAGGAGGAGGAGGAGGAGGAGGAGGAGGAGGAGGACCACTAACCCACAAGTAAGAGGGTTTGGCTAGTTAAGGTTAATGGGGGTATAAAAGATCAAGGGTAAGTATGCGGAGGGTGTCATGAGATGTTGGGGCATCACGTGCTTGAAGCTCTGGAGGGAAAGGTATGATTGAACCTTCTCCAGAAGGCAGTTTCACAAACAAGAGAAAAGAGGACAGGAAGCGTAGATTTGTTGATCTCAATCAGAAGGGGATTACTGTATCCATTTAATAAATGGTGGATTTAAAAGCCAAGGTGGTCAAGCATGAAATCATGTCTATGTTGCCAATGCTGCAGTTAAAATATAATGTTTGGACAAAACATTTTAATTATTTTGCAGAATCTGCATGGCAATGAACAGACACAAATATGCATGCAAATTCCCACATTAGTAATGGTACAAAAATGTTATCAAGGCATTATTTGAACAGCATATGACTTTGGGTTTCAGGACGATTCAATGGTTAAAACAAACTTAAAACACTTATATGCGCTCCTTGAATGATATGCAATGACCCTATTGAGACAAAGTTTGTTGACGGTTCCTTTTGCTGACATGAGCTAATAAAATGAGCCCTTTAAATTTGGAGGGGGGGCAGGGAGTGGGGTGGGGGATATCTGTCAAGGGCTATGAAAAGGTATTACATTATTCGAAGCAAATTGGAGGTTTAAAAAAATGGATTAAACATTAGGAGTGGAGTTCTTTTTTGTCTACAAAATCTCGGGTTAGGGAAGAGCTGGGTAATGCAGGGTAGAAAGGCAATGCACTGACATTGGAGTAGTGAAACAACAGACATACACAACAAGCAAGGGAAAGAACAAACATGGAGTGGAGAGAGAAGAAAACAGTGACCTATAATTAAGAGGAATGCGGTTGCAAGAGGGTTTAAGAGGGTTAGAGAAGATTTTGCAGGTGGTGATGGAGGATGGAATGAGATACTGGTATTGGTCAACTTAAACTCCTGGAGGGAAGGGTGGCAATGAGCACTCAATAAGGTGGTTCCACAAATGGGAGGAAATAAGAGTGGAGATGAGCAGTAAACCTGTATTTTGGGACTTTCATAAGAAGAGGGTTACTTAGAAGAGTGTGTGCTTCCTGATAGGATTACAGAAGGTTAGAAGGCTTAAAAGGCAGAGAGTGCAAAAATACAGGAGGAGAGGTGTCAAACAATAGAGGTGAGCAACCTGCATCTGATAGTTTATTTTTGGGAAATGCCAATGATGTTGAGAACTTTGGATGCCAAAGCATCCTGGAGAGACAGGTTTGAAGTTGGTAAGCAATCTCTTCGGGAAGAGTGGAACTCCAAGTAACTACAGAAAAAAAGTTTGTTCAAATTTGAGAAGTTCAGATTTGTGAAGGAAGGAGTTGGTTGGCAGGAGCTTGGTTGCCCAGTCTGTGAATGGTTTTGGAGGCTAACTTTGCTCTATGATCTATCCAAGAAAGGTCGCCAGCGATGTTAATACCCAGAATTTCTAGGTATTGAACCGATTAGTGTGTGTTATTTGGAAATAGAGAGAAAGGTTGATGAGACTATCCTTCCAGAGGGCCAGGGTGAGAATGCATTAATGTCTAAACATGAAACAAAGTCTTTAACATGATGAGAGAAAATATTTTATTTATATTCAACTCGTACTTCGTTATGATAATTTATTAGCAACCTTTACATGTGGTGATATATTTGTTTCTGTTCCAGCAAATAATGTTTTTTTTTCTTTTCATCTTCACATGTAGGCAAAGGGGCGTGCTTTCCCTTGCCAAAGCGGCATGCGTTGTCTTATCATCCATTCAAGGCAAAGGAGCATGCTGCCCCTTTGCCTTGAATAGCAAGGCACCAAGAAAATGTTTAAAGTGCTTTGTTCCTTTTTCATAATGATTTCACTTATTTGAGGATTGCATTCATTCGACCACCCATTTGTTTGCGGCATTTGACTGCAAGTAGCATGGTAGCATGAAGGTTAGGTACACATTGTTGAATAATAATCGATTGAGGGAAAGGGGATGCAATGTGATTTTTGGGCATTCTCCTGAGAATGAATGGTGGTGCAGAGATTTTTTTTATATATACAGTGTCAAGGCTTGTGTAAGAACTAGAACACAGAACAGATCAGGATGCAACATAACAAAAGGAACAGCAGAAAGAGAAGGGGAAAATGTCAACAAAGGGGCCAACAGAGAAAATGTACGGAGACGGTCAAACAAGGGATGTGGTTAATGATGAGGGGTAGGGAATAACACAAGGGGTGGATAAGATGGATACAGAAGCAAAGTTTGGGCGGTGGAGACATTGGTTGAAGAGGGAGAGGGGTGGGGGGTTGGTTAAGGGGAGGAGAAAAGATCATGGTTTTGGATGGGGGATGATCTAAGAACGTGATGAACAGATAACTTAAAGACTTTGATGGAAGAAAGAAGTTGAAAAGAATGTAGAAGTTGGTTCAACAGGTGAGAAAACTAGGACACTCGGTAGAGCACATACCTCCGTGACGCAATGCCTGATCCATGAGAACATATCAGGATCCATGATCCAATACATTTCTAAAATATGCTTTCTATCGTTTTTGGCCCTATCTTTCAATGGTGAAGAATCACATTGAAAATTAATTAATTCTCGTATCCAGATTCGGATTCGTATCTTCACTAAAACTGAATTTAAGCCTGGTGTTGGCGCAGTGGTTAGGGCAGCGGCTTGGGATCCAAAAGGTCCTGAGTTCAAGCCCCGTTGGGCCACTGAATTAATACACCAGGGGGTTTACTCAGCCTGTCATCCTTCTGATGTCGGCAAAATGAGTACCAGTATACTGGGCCAGTGTATACCCCGGTTAAAATAGGTGTATCATATCCCTGTGTCGTAAGAGGCGACCAGGGTTGCGTCAGGAAGGGCATCCGGCGTGAAACATGTGCCAAATCACTATGCGGATCACACGGATGATCCGCTGTGGTGACCCCTAACGGGAGCAGCCGAAAGAAGAAGAAGAAGAAGATCTTCACTAAAATTGAATATGTTCGTCCTTGCCACACACCCAACATGTCCACAAAGTTTCATCCCAATCTGTCCACAACTTTTTGAGATATCAAGATATACAGTAGACTAGGCGCAAGTCGTCACCATCGGGACCGAAAAAAAAGTGACGACTTACGCATATGCGAACATTCATGATGACTGTGGGGTGAAGGATGAAGTCGCGCGTGGCCTGGACACGAATGTGTGAGAGCCGGCTATTGTACCAAAAGGAAAACAATGCTCAGGGCATAGGTGGGGGTTCATTGGTGAGTTGGAAAGTGATCAAGCAAAGATGGAATTCATGAATCAGTTTATCAAAAGTAAAGATAATGAACAACTGTAAGACAACAACTTCACCTGCTTATCACCATGATGGGATTGACCAACGAACCCCAGAGACTTTTCTGGCAGCATCTGCCAGAAAAGCCCAGTCTCATCGGCATTGTACACATCCCGATGCTGATACCTTTCCAAGATGTCTTTCAATTTGCCATCCTTCCAGTCGTGCACCACTGCCGAATCCACGCTGCCTGATTCGCCGCACTTCTTGACCTTGCCGATTCCCCACCTCACTTTGAATCTGTCTATCCAGTGCATCGGCAAGGTCTCGGCATCATCATGCCCGAGGTCCGCAGCGAATTAACGTGCCTTCAGCAGCAACATTTCACCGTCTAACTGAATATTTGGCTGAGCCGACATTTGCCGAAACCAGATGATGAGCGCGTCAGACATCTTCAAAGGACACACATTTCACACTTACCACCGGCCTCGCGATCTTCTCCACTTGTCCAAACATCATGCCCTTATTCTTCAAGATATCGTTCAATGTCTGCCGTTTGATGTCCAACTTCTCAGCTATGGCTGTTTTCTTCATCAGTGGGTTTGCCTCGCAAAACTGGATAATGTCATATTTTTCTTGGTAGGTTTTAGTTGTAAGCTTACGCTTAGTCGCCATTGTCCTGCCTGCAGTGCGATCAACATGTGTACGCAGTAAGAAATAGCCTAGCACTGGCGGTGTAAACCAATGAGTGAGCATCATGATTCCATGAAATCGGGCTTCTCACGAGGCAACAGTTCCGTGTGACGAGTTAGGAGTGGTAATTTACTTGAGTTTCCATTACGTGGGAATGGACAACATCTGACGACTGAGACGAAGCGACGACTTAGAGATGACTTACAAAGGGATGACCCTTTATTCAAAGGGAATTAACATGAGATACATTCGGGACTTTTTGACGCTGCCAACTTAGGCGAAGTGACGAGTTACACGCTGCCGAGTTACGCCTAGTCGACTTTATATCGTTTTTGGCCCTATCTCTCAATGATGAAGAATCCCTTAAAAATTCTAGTAGCTGGATCCGGTTGCAGATCTTCACCAAAGTCTAATGAGTTTGTCCATGTCACACACCGAACCTGTCAACAAAATTTCATCCAAATCCGTGCACAACTTTTTGAGATATCCTGCACACAAACAGACAAACAAACAAACAAGCAGTCATAGACTGGTACTTCCGAAATCGTCAACTTGACCTCTGACCTTGTCAAATAAAAACTGTCTCTAGAGAAGGTAGCAACGCAAACCAGAATTTCTTCGATGATTCTGTACAAAACCATCAAAAATCGAATGTTTGACCTCACTGTGACCTTGACCTTTGACCAATTTTGACCAAAATCGAATCAGCACGAGCCATCACCCTCCTGAATCACATGGTGTAAATTTGACATTGGTAGCTTCTTCCGTTCGAGTTATTGTGCCTACAAACAAACACACACACAAACAGTGGACGGAAGTCATCAATATACTTAGGAAATCTTTAGATTTCGTAAGAAACAAAACGACAAACAAACAGACAAGCAGTCATAGACTGGTACTTAAGAAATCGTCAACTTGACCTCTGACCTTGTCCAAGAAAAGCTGTATCGAGAGAAGGTAGCGACGCAAACCAGAAGTTTCTACGATGATTCTGAACCAAACAATCAAAAATCGTAACGTTGACCGAAGCAAAAATCTCCATTTCTCCACCCATTTATTTAATATTATTTTATCAAAGTCACAAAACCGTCATATTCGGACATCCACCAACAATCTTTACATAATCCGACGGCTTCCCGAGTCAGGCATGCGACGATAACCTTTATTGGGATAAAAAATGATTTTAAACACCATCTTTATCGAAAACACCGTCAGCGCGCACACGGAAAACGTTAACGTAACTCAACGACGCGTCTGCTCGAGCGCACTGCATCATGGGACGACCCGTGACGCGTCGAGTGAAATATTTATTGTACAATCTTAAAACGTCTCCAAAACATCCGATTTTTCCAGAATTTCGACAACCGAGTTTGAGGCATCCTAAGCGATCGCAAAAACCGAAAACAAAATTAAAATCGAATTTAAAACGAACTCGTAACGTCGAGCGAAGCAAAAATACTCCATTTCTCCACATGAATTTACGGAATTATGTTTGACCTCACCCTGACCTTGACCTTTGACCGATTTTGACCAAAATCTAATCAGCAAGAGCCATCACCCTCCTGAATCACCTGGTGTAATTTGACATTGGGAGCTTCTTCCGTTCTCGAGTTATCGTGCCTACAAACAAACAAACAAACAAGCAGTCATAGACTGGTACTTACGAAATCGTCAACTTGACCTCTGACCTTGTCTAATAAAAGCTGTCTCGAGAGAAGGTAGCCACGCAAACCTGAAGTTTCTATGATGATTCTGTACCAAACCATCAAAAATCGAATGTTTTGGATGTTTGACCTCTGTGACCTTGACCTTTGACCGATTTTGACCAATATCTAATCAGCGCTAGCCATCACCCTCCTGAATCACGTGGTGTAATTTGACATTGGTAGGTTCTTCCGTTCGAGTTATCTGTTCCAAACCATCAAAAATCGAATATTTGACCTCACTGTGACCTTGACCTTTGACCGATTTCGTCCAAAATCTAATCAGCACTAGCCATCACACTCCTGAATCACATGGTGTAATTTGACATTGGTAGCTTCTTACGTTCTCGCGTTATCGTGCCTACAAACAAACACACACAAACAAACAAACACACAAACAGAGGACGGATGTCATCAATATACTTACGAAATCTTTCGATTTCGTAAGTAACAAGCAGTCATAGACTGGTACTTACGAAATCGTAAACTTGACCTCTGACCTTGTCTCATAAAAGCTGTCTCTTGAGAAGGTAGCGACACAAACCAGAAGTTTCTACGATGATTCTGTACCAAACCATCAAAAAATCGAATGTTTTGGATGTTTGACCTCACTGTGACCTTGACCTTTGACCGATTTTGACCAATATCTAATCAGCGCGAGCCATCACCCTCTTGAATCACGTGGTATAATTTGACATTGGTAGCTTCTTCCGTTCTCGAGTTATCTGTACCAAACCATCAAAAATCGAATATTTGACCTCACCGTGATCTTGATCTTTGACCGATTTTGACCAAAATCAAATCAACACGAGCCATCACCGTCCTGAATCACTTGGTGTAATTTGACATTGGTAGCTTCTTCCGTTCTCGAGTTATCGTGCCTACAAACAAACAAACAAACAAACAAGCAGCCATAGATTGGTACTTACGAAATCGTCAACTTGACCTCTGACCTTGTCTAAGAAAAGCTGTCTCGAAAGAAGGTAGCGATGCAAACCAGAAGTTTCTCCGATGATTCTGTACCAAACCATCAAAAATCGTAACATTGACCGAAGCAAAAATCTCCATTTCTCCGCGCAATTATTTTATGAAAGTCACAAAACCGTAATATTCGGCCATCCACCAACAATCTTCCCATAATCTGACGGCTTAGCGAGTCAGGCATGCGACGATAACCTTTATTGGGATAAAAAAAATGACTTTTAAACACCATCTTTATCGAAAACTCTGTCAGCGCGCACACGCAAAACCTTTACGTGATCAACGCCGCCTCTGTTCAAGTGCACTGCACCATGTGACGACCCGTGACGCGCGAGTGAAATATTTTTTATACAATCTTAAAACGTCTCCAAAACATCCGATTTTTACCAGAATTTCGACAACCGAGTTTTAAGCGTCCTAAGCGATTGCAAAAACCGAAGACAAAATTAAAATCGAAGTTAAAACGAACTCGTAACGTCGAGCGAAGCAAAAATCTTCATTTCTCCACGCAATTATTCAATATTATTTTATCAAAGTCACAAAACCGTAATATTCGGCCATCCACCAACAATCTTTGCATAATCCGACGGCGCAGCGAGTCAGGCATGCGACGATAACCTTTATTGGGATAAAAAAAATGACTTTTAAACACCATTTTTATCGAAAACACCGTCAGCGCGCACATGCAAAACCATACATGACTCAATGACGCGTCTGCTCGAGCGCACTCCATCATGGGACGACCCGTGACGCGTCGAGTGAAATATTTTTTATACAATCTTAGAACGTCCCCAAAACATCCGATTTTTACCAGAATTTCGACAACCGAGTTTCAAGCGTCCTAAGCGATCGCAAAAACCAAAGACAAAATTAAAATCGAAGTTAAAACGAACTCGTAACGTCGAGCGAAGCAAAAATACTCCATTTCTCCACGCATTTATTCAATATTATTTTATCAAAGTTTTTGACCTCGAACATGTTTTTGACCTCGAAAATAATTGGCTGGTTGAATTCAATGGCCTGACATATAAACCCTCTTCAAATTTCAAGTCAATCGGATAAAAATTGAGGATTTTAGAAATACATCCTTAATTGTTGACCTTGGGATTATGTTGACCTTTTGGTCGATGTTGACCTCAAAAATAATTGGCTCGTTGAGTTCAGTGATCTGAAATATAAATGCTCTTTAAATTTGAAGTCAATCAGATGGAAATTGAGGATTTTAGAAATCTCACTTAAGTTGTTAACAATCTCCCTGACAATATCTGCTGCTCTTCCTTTGCTCCAATTGGTTCTTCTGACCACGTCCTTGTTAAAGTGGACATCTCTCTGGCTGTTATCAGAGAACCACCTCACCGCCGTCGAGTCTGGCATTTCACTCAAGCCGACTGGCAGGGTCTCCGAGCAGCCATCAAACTTACAGACTGGTCTCCTATCACTACTTTCTCAAACATCAACTCATCCTGGGAATTCTTTCAAAGAAACTTGCTCTCCCTCATGCACAGATTTATCCCCTCTCGTGTTCAGTTGTCTTACCCTTCCTCCCGCCCTTGGTTTACTGAAGCTTGTGGCGAGGCAGTTGTCCTGAAACAACTTGCCTTTGCCTCATGGAAAGCAAACCCAACTGAGGGCAATCTCAGTTCTTTCCACAAAGCTCGGAACAAGTGTGTGTATCTACCCTCAGGAGAGCCAGAAACAACATCTTTCTCATCTCAAGTCTGAACTCTCAACCCCCTCCCCCTCCTGAAAATCCTGGTGGCATTTAATCAAATCTGTTTCTGGTGTATGTTCCCCTCCATCCCCTCCCTTACCTCAAATGGCCGCACTGCTGATTCCACACGTGATAAAGCTGAATGTCTAAACTCGGTGTTTGCAGCTAAATCTTGTGTCCTAAACCCATCACTATCTCTACCCACTTTACCCAGTCGCACCCAACTGTCCCTGGACTCTGTATCCTTTTCTCCTGACAAGGTGGAGAGCTTGCTTTCAAACCTCGAGTCAGATTCTGCAACCGGTCCAGACGGCATCAGCCCACGTGTCCTCAAAGCCTGCTCTTCTGCTCTTGCTCACCCTCTCTCTGTTCTATTCACCCTCTCATTTTCCCAAGGTCATCTGCCATCTGCTTGGAAATCTGCTAACATCACTGCCCTGCATAAAAGGTGCAAAAACAGATCCCCTGTAACTATAGACCAATCAGCCTTCTCCCAATCATCAGCAAGGTTATGGAATCCATCATCGCTTCAGACATGAAATCCTTCCTCTTCTCCAATGGCTTGATTTCCAATCATCAATTTGGTTTCAGACCAGGTCACTCTACCCTAGATATGCTGCTACTGCTCTCCCATCAATGGATGGAGGTCCTCAATGCCAGACAGGAAATCCGAGCCGTATCCCTGGACATATCACGTGCTTTTGACACAGTCTGGCACCCTGCCCTACTCACCAAACTCTCTTCCCATGGTATTCAAGGCCATCTCCACTCATGGCTCGCAGACTTCCTCTCCTGTCGCAGTCAACGTGTGGCCCTAAATGGAGTTCTTTCATCCCCTCTTCCTGTGCAGGCTGGAGTTCAAGGTAGCGTTCTGGGCCCTGTTCTTTTTCTGGTTTTCATCAATGATCTCTCGGACTCTCTGGAAAATCCTCTATTTCTCTTTGCTGATGACTCCACCCTCTGCCGTACGATCTGTCATCCCTCAGATCGGCAAGCAGCTTCTTCTTCACTCTCTGCAGATCTGGATAAAATCACAAACTGGTTCAACACGTGGAACATGTCTTTCAACCCTGACAAATCTCACACTCTCATTGTCTCTATGAAAGGACCGTTTGGAAACCCCCATCCACTTTCTCAACAATCCTCTGGAAGAAGTCTTTTCTTTCAAGCTTCTGGGTCTCACTATCTGCCATGACCTTTCCTGGAAAAGTCACATTTCCAACCTTGCCTCAAAGCCAGTCGCCGACTGGGAATCCTCCGTCGTGCAAAGTCCTTCCTCGGCCCTCTTGAGCTCCTGACCACTTACAAAGCTTTTGTCCGTAGCCTGATGGAGTACTGCTCTCCCCTCTGGGCTGGTGCTCCTGCCTCCCACCTTTCTCGACTTCACGCTGTCGAAACCAGGGCTTTTAAGATCATTGGCATCTCCCGCAATGAAGCTGAGTCTTTGGGCCTCTCACTCAATCACCGCAGGTTGGTCGGTGGTCTTTCTGTCTTCTACCGACTCCTCTCCAGCCTTGCCCCCCTGCTCTCTCTGCGATTTGTCCCATCCACATTTCCACAGAGGCGCTCAAGGTCCGCCAACAACCCCCTTCTGGTAAAACTACCAAAATCACGAATCACTGCTCATCTTCACTCTTTCATTCCTCTTTTTTCCCGCCTTTGGAATAAACTTCCTCACTCTATTCTTTCCCATTCTTCCCTCCAGGCTTTCAAAACAGCTGTTCACCACCACCTCTTATCTTCCCCCATCCAAATCCTCGATCTTTTCTACCCCGATAATCCACCCAAGCCCACTTCCTTCAATTCTCCTGCTTTCCTTCCTGAAAGTCCCTGTAATGTCCATCTTCTCCTCGCCATGTTCCCCGTCCCATCCCCATCCCTCTCCCTTCCACAGTTCACCTGTGTCTGTTCCCCAATGTTTTGTCCCTTCCACTCCCGCCCCTCTTGTCTCATGCCTCCTTGCTGTGAGTTGTGTGTTAGCTCTCATACGAGCCTCGACCAAGGTATACAAAAAAAAAAAAAAAAAAAAAAAAAAAACCTTTGGCCTATGTTGACCTTTTGACTTTAAAAACAATAGGCTTCTTCCTTTTGACAAACTCAACCATGTGGTGAAGCTTCATGAAGATCTGTTTAAAATTGTGACCTGAAGGCAACAAACAGATAGACAGACAGAGAGACAAACAGACAGAGTTTTTTTTAGGGACACCCTGTATACTATATATATACATATATACATATATATATATATATATATATATATATATATATATATATATATATATATATATATATATATATATATATATATATATATGTATATATATATATATACACTGTGACGTCCACAGGACTTGAACAGTCCCGCTAACGTTGGAGGCGGTTTATCCTTTACAACCCAAAGATGGCGGTTCTAATCGCTCTACCGCAAACGGGACGAGGAACGTGGCACGAGTCGCTTTTCACTGAGTTAATAGTGATTATTTCTCTCACCAGAAATAATAATACTCGGCAAGAGGAGGGATCCGGGGCGATTCGACGGGATGGTGGTGTGGGTTCGGGCGTGGGGAAAACACAGACAATTCCAATGAATATACAAATCTCAAACCCTCTAAGGCGCCAGGTACACACACACACACACACACACACACACACACACACACACACACACACACACACACACACACACACACACACACACACACACACACACACACACACACACACACACACCCACACACACACACACACACACACACACACACACACACACACACACACACAACGTAGCTGGTCCTGGTGGTCAGGCAGGCCCGTGGTGCGGACGCAACAGTCCCTGGATTGGCGTCGGACGAGCTGGCGTTGCACTCGTCAGGGGCAGGAGACACCGTGGTGCTGTCGACCTCCTGGTGTCGGCCCAAGTCCGCTCACAGCCGCCAGGGAACCAGTTCTGGCGCCAAGTTGCGAGCAGGAGAGGGAGGCAGGTCCGCCCGCCGTTCGACCCCGTACTCTGAGCCAGCAGAACCCCAGAGTCAACCAAGGTGAGGCACGAGGCACAGCAAGGCCACGAGACACGATGAAACCAGGATCGAATCAGCGCAACAACACAGCACGCTCCCAGCACAACAGCCTCCACCAACATGGTTTTTCTGTCCCGATCTTCTTCCTCTTCACCTTTTTCCCGAACAGAACCTTTTTATCCTCGAGTCCTCGTCACTTCCAATCGAGCCGTTTTATTGGCCCTCCGCCGTCGCCTTCCGCCAATCGTGATCACGGGGCGTAGCCATCCACAGCACTGTCCTGTGACGTCACGGCAAGCCTCCAGGGAATACTAAAAGGGGTTTACGCAGACACACTTACCCTATCCCGTATCCCAATCTAATTACGTGACAATTATCATTTCCCCCTTGAAGAAATGGACATTTACTAGACAACTTATCACCACTGAATTGCAACTTATTACATCGAGATCCTGGTACACTCGAACAGCATGGCATACCTAATTAAACATCCTAATTACCCTTTGAATGCATACCCCCCCCAAACATAACAATACATATACATATATATATATACATATATATATATATATATATATACATACATATATATATATATATATATATATATATATATATATATATATATATATATATATATATATATATATATATATATATATATATATATATATATATATATACATACATATATATATATATATATATATATATATATATATATATATATATATACATACATATACATACATATTTATATATATATATATATATATATATATATATATGTATACATACATATACATATATATATATATATATATATATATATATATTTATATGTAAACATATTGTTATGGATTTCAGAATCAGATGTGACGAATGCATACAAACATTTCGTCCTCAGACAGTTATTTCCCTCAATGCATGTCCAGGATAGACCCACCCCCATGTCTGTTGGGATTCTAACTTTGATGCGTCGAGAAGGGTAAAGAATAGATTCCCTTTCTTATGGGATGGCCTTTTTCTCTTTACAACAGACTGATTCATGCACGTGAGATAGCTTTTTGCCCAACGGAGGCTCACCCACCTCTTTCCCTCGTCGTTGACACCCACCTTTTTCCATCAACGTTTGACACCCTGTTCAGCAGCTCTATGGACGCTAACTGGCTGTTTTTCATCTCAGGCTGAACATTGAGGTGATAATTGTTGTTGACGTTTTATGAGCGCTTCACATTTTCGTTCGGTAATTCTGGCAAATGGCTGCTTTCTGCCGTCCGTCCAGCACCACAAACATGACATCGAAGGCCAGGAATGATCACAAGATGTGAAATGATGGTTTGTCATGTGCAATGATGCGCCAATAGGCAAGGTGGATTTGGCTGAAGTATGCTTCGCCAGATGGACCGCCTATAAAAAGGACGAATGGACCGTTTTTGTCAGTCAGTTGGCGATAGCTGGTTATGGATCTTACAGCTTTGAGAGTTTTGCGCCACTTTGTGTCAGTTGGTGACAGCTGGGCGACGGCTATTTTCAGCTCGTCAGTTCCAGTCAGACGGTTGGTGAGCTGGTGACAGTTGAGTTCGTGGTAGCTGGATGACGGCTATTTTCAGTTCCAGTCAGGCAGTTGATCAAGTCAGTTCCAGTCAGACGGTTGCTCCAGTCAGACGGTTGCTCCAGTCAGTTCCAATCAGATGGTTGGTGAGCTGGCGACAGTTGAGTTTGTGACAGTTGGTGATGGACAGCCTTGCAGCCTTACAGCTTCTCACAGCTCTTAACAGCTGTCCATTGGTTGTGGCTCCTGGTAGCTCCTGACGGTGGGTGACACTCAGACCGTTAATGCTGGTTCTGCTCGAGACCTGCTTTTGGCGTACTTGATTATTGGTGTCCCTGGTTGCTGGGAGTAACGACGTGATGGCGAAAGACGTTCAAGCCTGTTTGTGAGTGGGTGCACGGCAAGGCAGGGCGCTGGTAACGGACCAAGGCATGCTCACACATTTCAGGACGTTTTATTTGACAGACAATGACTTCTACTTGGTGAACGCGACTGGATTTCTCTTCGCCCCTGAATGTTCTGCTGGGTATCCTTGTCTGCGTTTAATTGTTAAGTAAGGCATCGTGATAAGCATCTGCTCTTTGTCTCTTTTTCTATCAATGCCTGATTAATTCTGTGTTTGTTTGCAATTATTTGGCTTGATTTGAATTTACTTATTTTCACCACAAGTAAATAAAAAGTTCTCTCTTTTTTATTTTTTGCTTATTAATAAATTCCTTGTTGACGTTTCAACATGTCCGTGCTTGTCCTTTCCTTCCATTGATCCGGCATTGTCCGAACTTGGATAGACTGAGAGGCAATTACCAAACTAATTGACCTATCATAGTCGGCACGTACCAGTGGTTAAACGCTCGGCCGCCCCAATTAAGATCGAATCAAGATAAGATTGGTGCTTTGCCGAGGGCATGCTCCATGTTAAAGAAGTCACGTGACCTCGAGTTAAACGGCAAAATTAGACGGTGGACACGGGAACTCGTGGTTAACTAATTGGCGTTCATAGTTCTAAAGCAACCCACCATATCACAAAGTGAATTGTGAGTGGTGGCCCCAGGTTCGGCTCTTCCGAAGAGAAACGGGGATTAACCCCCTCATAATACACTCGGTACCCGTGGCCGTAATTATGTATATAAATACATATACATATTCATATAAATATGTATATTGTTGTAGATTTCCGCCCGTTCAGCGTGCGGACGACCGCCTTTAGCCCAATTGCGGCCACGCGCGCTCTTTCAGAGGGTAACGCCGTTTTGATCCGATCTTGCCGTCAAACGCGGCCATGTTAGAGATCACCGTCAAAACGCGGCCGTGTTAGAGATCACCGTCAAAACGCGACCGTGTTAGAGATCACCGGCAAACGTGGCCGTGTTAGAGATCACCATCAAAACGCGACCGTGTTAGATATCACCGGAAAACGCAACCGTGTTGGAGATCACTGTCAAAACGCGACCGTGTTAGAGATCACCGTCAAAATGCGACCATGTTAGAGATCACCGGCAAACGCGGCCGTGTTAGAGATCACCATCAAAACGCGACCGTGTTAGATATCACCGGCAAAACGCGACCGTGTTCGAGATCATCGGCAAACGCGGCCGTGCTGGAGATCACTGTCAAACGCGGCCGTGCTGGAGATCACCGGCAAACGCGGCCGTGGGCTGTCGTTGTAGTTGTTGTTATTGTTAATATAAATATGTAAAAGAATAACACTACCTCAAAGATGCACAGCCCAGCACACGAACAATTTCCCAATGTACATTGGTGGGGAAATCTAACCTGGAACACACACTTACCGAAATAAATGACCTCTGGGGAACCTGAATGGTGTTCTGTGAAGTTCCACAACCGTAACAATATATTGTTGTGGTTACCAAATTCGCAAACCACCATTCAGGTCCCTTAGGTGAGGTATCTCGGTAAGTGCATGTGTAGTTAGGCCCGAACCCGTTGTCTAGTGGGAATACATGTCATTTATGCGTGCTGCGACTCTTCAGGATAGCTGTTTTTCTTTTACTATCTTTATTTTGGACCAACCGCCATGATCACAACCACAACATCAACCACCGACCACAACACCGCTTCACCACAACCGCCACGACCTTCACGTCACACCTCGCAACCGTAGCATCGCCACCGTTCTTGCCCCGCTGTGGGTACCGGTGTTGGACTCGTGCAGGGCGCACGTTGAACAGCGTGTACAAAATCACGGATTTTGTGCTTCAAAAACGGATCAAAAACGACACACGCCCACTTTTTGCCGTCCAATCGGTGAGCGAGGGGCGATTTGGCCCCGCCTCCAGAACGATCGATATATGCAAATTTGTGGATCAAAAAGCCTTCACGCCCACTTTTTCTCGGGCCAATGGGGAGCGAGGTGAAAGGTCAAAGGGAGGGGGTCAAAGGCGAAGCTACGGGGGGATAAAAGGACCGTGTTCGTCAGTCAGGAGAGTCGGAACGGAGGGGACGAGTGTGGAAGTCTGGAGCCCGAAGCTTGCAGTAGCTGGAGAAGCTGAAGAGAGTCGAACGAGGAGAGCCCAAAGAAGAGTCCAGGGTGGAGAGTCCAGAGGCAGAGAGGCGGCAGCGGCGAAGGCAGACGAGGGGGTGCTCGCGACGGTGCCGGGAGCTGCACGCCCGAGGAAGGCCGGCAGCGCGACCTGGCCGAGGTGGAGACGCACACCAGGGATAATAAAGATCCTCTATACCCCGAGCATCAGCAACCCCCTCCTGTTTCCCCCCCGCGCTGAGATAGTGCGACCAAGGGGGCCCCTTTCCCACCCCCTGCCAGGCACTGTCCGCGAGGCCCGTGGAGTGAGGCGCCATCGCCGCTCCGTGTCTCATCACCAGACGGGTAGGCGCGACCCGGTCTCGGCCTCAGGCCCGCCTCATTCTTGGGGGTATTTCTTTTCCTTGGTTTTGGGTATGTGTTGTCGGCGCCGTCTGTGAGGTAGAATTGTATAAGTGTTGCCGTGTGCTCGGTAGTCGGTATTAGCTCTGCATTGTTTTTGCTTTTATATTTGCTGTTTGTGTAAATGGAATTGTGTTTTTTCTGTGTGCTTTTGGTGGAATTGAATATGTGTGCTTTCCGTTCGTCGCGAATAAATGTGCTTTATTGTTGAACTGTTTCCCGCTTCGCTTCGTCTTTTTCTCCCATTGAATCCTCATCTTGCTTCACGTAAAGGGTTGGTAGTGGGCTGAATACGCCCGATAATTAATCGAACCGTCGGGGTCGACGATAACACCGCTCGGTTATTCTGATAGTACGGAACGGGTCGCTTAAGTGGCCCGTGTCCGAAGTCGACCTGCGGCGAGGTGCGATCGCCCGGTCTACCCTCCGCGTGGGTACTTAGGTAGGTCGAATTTGGCGAGCAACCCTATCCCACGTGGGGGCTGATTGGCTCGATCGCGGTGAGACCGAAAGGTCCACCCGTGACTGGTTCCCGGCGTTAGTCCGAGAGGGTCACGACTGGATTGTCCGTCCGGTGGGCGACGTGCCGCGATTCGAGTTACGTGGCCGTCAGCACGCCGGCGGGCGCGGAATCCGCAACAATATATATATATATATATATATATATATATATATATATATATATATATATATATATATATATATATATATATATATATATATATTCATACATATAGTACACACAAGCATATATCTAAACTAATAAAAGTCAGTGTGTGTCCATCAGTCAGTCAGAGTGTCTCCTGCATTACTCCAAATTCATGAAACCTCATGGCCACAAACTTTGCATGCATTGTCAGAGAACTCCTTACAATGCATGCAAAGTTTGGGGTGCTGGAATTAAATTGGGTTTGGGTTGTTTTAAACACCCCTTTTGAAGATAATTAACGGCCTTATTACTTGCAAAATCGAAGATTTTTTGAGTATATTGGTCAGTCGATTTTTTAATTCTGCCTGTCTGTCTGTCTGTTCATTGTCTACAGGTCACAATTCTAAAGCCATTGTCATAAAACTTTACCAAGTTGTAGAGGTCGTCTCAGGCAGAGGTAGTCTTTAAAGCCTATTGATTTTGAGGTCAAAGGTCAAAGGTCATCTTGCGGTCAAATTTCTAAAATTGTCATTTTTCATCTGATTGACTTGAAATTTGAACAAGATTTGCATCTTGAATCAATTAATTGGGAAACCAACTATTTTTGAGGTCAAAAGGTCAAAGGTCAACTCAAGGTCAAACTTCTGAAATCATCAATTTCAATCTGAAAAACGATTATTTTGCATCTGATTGACCTGAGCTTTGATTAAGATTGTCAATTTTAATCTTAATGAAATGGACATTTTAATTTATCCATGGCAATCTTTGGAGAGGGCTTGGATTTTGCAAGTATCCTGCTCTGCATGACATCTCTTTCTTGTTTAATTATCCTTTATCAAGGCATTATCCTTGGTGACCTCACTCTCCCTTGCTCAGATCTTTATTCATCATTTTTTTGGCCTGCTCAACAATGCCTTGACCTGGAACATGCCACAATGGTTTCTTCATGATGAAGCAGTCAATTGTTTTTTTTCACTTTCCTCATTCGTATCATCGAAAGCCTGATCTGCACACCGACAAATCGCGATGTAAATCTCAATGCTTATAAGCACATAGAGATGCCAGTGTTCATGGTTTTATTTCATTTCTGCACATCTCTTAATCTGAGCCAAATTTCAAAACTTTAAATGCAGGATTGAACTTAGCAGCAGTTCCGACTGGCAAAGAAAAAAAAGTGTTCATTTGTCCAATTCTCACATGTTTGAAAACCAAACACCAGATCAGTGTTTGGTTTTCCATCCAAACATCAGATCAGTACATATCAGTGATGGTTAAGAATGCGGATTCACAGAAACTAAAGTCTGCAAGAGCAAAAAGTTTGCTTTCACAATCGACCATTGAAAGCACTTTTGCCCTGGTAATGCATCAGCATGCTGCCTTCCCTTCCAATCACACTGCTTTCCCTTCCCCTCCCCTTACACTGCTTTCCCTTCCCCTCCCCTCACAATGCTTTCCCTTTCCCTGCCCTCACAATGCTTTCTCTTAAAATGGTGGGTGAACAGGCATGGATAATGTTGATGCCAAATTTTATTTCATAAGCAGGATATTCCACAATCTTTTTAGACAAATCCAACCTCCGCAGTCCAATGTTGCACCACCATTTCGCAGTGGGCTATATAAGTGGCTTAGAGCTTTGGCTTTGAGTGAAACCAAGAGTGCAACACAATTAACCTTTTTAAAGTTCATGAAATATAATTTAAATTGATAGATCAACTTAAACATTTCCCACCATTGCGGAAGGATACTTTTGCTTGCTTTTCCCATCACTGGGGATGGGCACTTTGCTAGTCAACAAAATTCTGAGTCGGAGCAATACCCAGTACCGATCCTGGAAGAATTGTTGAATAAACTATCAGGTTGAAAGAAGTATACAAAGTCTGATTGTTATTTAGCTTGCCACCAGTCATAGTTGGCTTTTGAAAGCAGGAAGTATACTACTGGTGTACCCAGAAACGAAGGCTCTCATTTGGTGTGCATACCAACCAGTATTTAAACATACCGTAGAGAGTTTGCTATTCTCAAAATACAAAGTTGAAAAGTACTTAAAATTGCTTCAGAAAAACATTGCTTGACCTCAGTGCTATCAATCCGTTCATCAATTCCATGTCGAAAACAGGGGGAACAAATTTCAGCCTGGATTTACCTCTAGATTGTTTTACATGACACGTGCAGTGATTAGGTAAAATTTGATTGCCTGAGAATATCTCATTAAACTGAAGCTATTGCTTTTACTGACAAATTAATAGCAGGCTTGTTGCAGGATGGGACTTTGCAACATTCCCATTACAGTCAGGAGAAAAGAAAAAAAATTACATTCTGCTTCATTAATACGCCCTGTCTGACAAACGGGATGAAATATCATAGCGACAGCTATTGAATTAACATATGTGCATAAAAACTGAGAAAATCCCAATAAATGCACAATCAGTATACAAGAGATATCAACAGCCATGTTGGATGGAGAATTATCTTTAGTGTATCATGAATTCAACAAATCTGTCAAATTGCATTGATGGCAAAGGAAAATATGCACATGATTGAATTTTATCCCATTTAAAATTCAATTGCAGGGCTTGAAATATCATCATTTTTCGAAAAGAATTGTGTTTATTCAAGGTTAAGATTAAGAAAGAGACAAAAATAAAACAAAGAATCCTCGAGTTTATCATTGCTCAATGATAACATTAATAGAGCGCTGCATGACTGAGTTAAAAATTGCATACACGATACCAATACCATAGAACTCAATGCAGAGACAGAGACAGAGACAGAGACAGAGACAGAGACAGAGACAGAGACAGAGACAGAGACAGAGACAGAGACAGAGACAGAGACAGAGAGAGAGAGAGAGAGAGAGAGAGAGAGAGAGAGAGAGAGAGAGAGAGAGAGAGAGAGAGAGAGAGAGAGAGAGAGAGAGAGAGAGAGAGAGAGAGAGAGAGATGGCTTCACAAGGAATTAAGAAGTGTTAAATTATAAATGCACATCCATCTCTGGTTTATAAAAAGGCAATTGGAGTTTTCGTAAATGACTCCTTCAATTTGCATTAAAGCTTCTTTAAAAAGACACTCTATTTCCACAATCCCCAAGCTGCAATTCATTACCACGCCACCCGAGAGCTAACTGTTGGAATGAGTTCCATCAAACCACGGCTCATCTGCCGTGTCGGGATGCGTATGGAGCACAACCTCTTGCGAACACAATGATTCTGATATATTATTTTTTTTTACACTACATGCGCCCTTTAATATTCCACTCCATCCGGGCAATGACAAAACAACACCGCTTAAATTTAACCCAATGCCTCTTTCGTGCCAAGGGTTCAATTAGTTTGGGGCCTAGAAATTGCTACTTTGCAGTCAAAATGTGCCATTCAAACAATACAACTCACTATTACCGTTATTTTTAGCTTCAACAAACGGTACAGAATAAATACATATTAAATTCAGGCTGATTCAGAGCTCTATCAGAGTGTCAAATTACCAAAAGCTCTGGTGGAATAGGCTGCAGGGGCCTACTACAAAAAGTCTAACTCTACAATGATAAGATACTACACATAATTACATGGTCTTTTTAACTGCTAACTCACTGGCAAAATCATGGTAAAACAGCCAGTGGATATTACATCATCCTTCTGGAAACTTTCCTGCTAAGTGCACCCTTCCGTCAGGCAAAATAAAACACCACACTGTTTTGACAGCACTTCTTAGCACCATAATCCACAAGGGGAATAAGGAGAATATCTGCATTAATCTGAGACTAGAATTACCTCCAAGGAAAAAAATCACAACATGGCATGCAGATTTCAATACAAAACATGCATGGTCAAAGTCATGAAGTGATCACAGGTCAATTCATGCGCTGTCGAGATAGCTTAGCGGTACGCACACTCTCCTCTGAGCTGTCTGGCCAGGATTCAAACCTCGACTCAGCTATAAACTGTCACCCTGGTGTTTCTCAGGCAGGGAAACACAATAATGTGTGTGCCATCCCTTGGATGGACGTTAAGCTGGGTGTCGCATCTGCCGGTGGATGTTAAAGTATCCTTCACGATGAGTAGGTGAACTATCACAGGAACATAGTCAAATTCCAAATTTATACTCAAACCAAAAGGGGGCATTGCATGAGTGACATAGCTGCACCTCCAGCAAATGATGCCAACCACAGCCATGTGCTGCATACTAAAGAAGAACAAGGTCAATTCATCAGCACAGATAATTTTCAGCTCGAAATTCAAAATGCCACTATCTCGTAAGCAGCTTGGGATGAGTCCTAGTTTTATCCACATATATAACCTCAAGGAAGACCAGCGATTAAAATAAAAACTATAACATTTTTGATGTTTTCAATTCTTTGGTTTTTTTTATGCAGTGTGTGCATAGAAGTCACCACTGTGGAAAAAGGTAAAAGCTTAAAAATATATATTTAGAAGAGAAACATCTCTATTAGTCGCGAAACTGCACCTTAACAAACCGAGTCAGAGTGAGTCCAAGACTGAACACTTAAAATGGGACTTTCAATCTGTATAGACATCCTTTTGAGTGAACAAATTCGAGACTTTAGAAGAACAAGGCAACAGAAACTAATTTTAAAAATACCATCAAGAGATGTTTTGTAATTGAGTGTGTGGAGAAGTCTACAAGATAGGAATGAAGGCAGCCATGTATGTCACAGGCAGAAAGCTTGGCAATCAGAGATGGATGCCTGAATGTATCGAATGCCTGAGATATGTCCAGGGAGATAATCCTGACCAAAGATTATGAGAGGAGCAAGAATATGTCCAGAGTTTCATGGCTCGGCCAGAATTCAAACTGATGGTCAAAGATTAGGCTTTTTGAAAAGCGGAAATGCTTGATGAATTCCATCATGTTGCATAAAATCGAAAGAAGCTAAAGTCTTAGTTATTTTATAACTTGGTTTACAGATCCGCCGACGGTATATTTGCCAAAATGAAATACCAGTATAAAACACATTTTTAGCCTTTTTTATTTATAAATTTTAGCAGTGGCCAGCGTGGTTCAGATTGACTGTGGTTTCTGGGGCGAAAGTGATTGTTAAGAAGTATGTCAGCAGTATAATTTTGAGTGACTGTATTGGTGATTTTATCACGCAACATCTTGACGATTAATATTCTGGCCGAACGATTGCATCAATTCAGTGCAGCAGCAGGGATGATTGGCAGGCTACTCTCGATCGTGCCGATTTTGTTTCCATCGAAAGTTGTACACTGTTGTTCGTATTGAAAGATTTCGGTGCAAAGTACGTCAAAGTTTCCCTGTGAGATGCTGATATTCAGCCTTCAATGGACCAGAAATCAGCCTTTAATGTGCTCATGGGAATGGGGAGACGGTACGATCAGATGCCCGCTGAAAAGTCAGAGCTGGTTATGGCTCTGATTGACCGTTTTGAGCGTGTTGACTCCTAGTAGACACCTTTTTTTCATCATATCTAGCACTATGCACTGGTGTGCATGCACACATGCACTGTTGCGCACCCATGCACGTTTAGGGTTGATTAAAGTCGTCTTTAGCTGCAATCTTGATGAATTATATTGATATTCCATATTGTAACAAGGCTTATACTTGTTTTAAAAGCATGATTCAATACTGGATGATGAATGAATCTTTGTATGATGATGGATTTTTAAACAATATAGTTTCGGGTTTCAGCCATGGTTGTGCCAATTAAAGGGTCACGTGAGCAGTGTCTGATTTTTGATTGGCTGCATACGTTTGTTTACCAACAAGGTCACATGTATAATGTTATTGATTCTGACACTTCCTGGATTTTCAATGGTGTATTTCTTGTTTCTTTTCTTTATATTGACTTTTCTTTATACTTCACATCAGATGATACAGTGAACATGGGCATCCTGCATTTGAATGGTCTTCCATCTTCAATGTCTTCTTCGATCCTCCTGGTCCGGGATTTATATTTATTTCCCCCCCACCTACCCTTGTCTTTTCCATGGAACATCTGAAAACAAATCACAAAAATATATAATTTCTAAAAATTGAAATTATATTTATATTTCAACCTACCGACCCTACATTTTAGCTGAAGAACTGTGTAAACCAAGTTATAAAATAACTAATGCCTAACTGGCCTGTAATTGAGATGATCTGTTTTTGTACCCTTCATGTTTATGGGAGTGATGTTGATGATCGTCCAAGTAGGTAAAATATGGCCGGCCCAAGGTGAAGCACATGTTTTGTGTATATTATCTGGGCTGGTACAAAATCAAGGAGATGGGGCAAGAAGGAAATGTACTAAAAATGTGGCAGTGAAGCCACATGTAGACACAATTGACTGTGGTATAAATTAACAAGAAAAGAGGAGAGAGAGAGGAGGGGAGGAAACACCAAAACCTAAGAGCTAGAGGGTTGGGTTATGTAGCATTGCGTGAAGAAAAGTCCATGTGTAAAGGAGATGACATAACATGGTGGCTTATCGCTTGAGGCTCTGGATTAAAAATTTTTAAAGGTGGCTCCACAATTGGGAGAAAATAGGTTGGCATCCGTGGGGAGGAGGAAATTCCACCTGAGGAGATGCCCCACTTGGTTTAGTGATAAAAGTAGAACCATTGTCATGATGTTGCTGATATCCAGAATACCTTGGGAAGTAACGGCACTTCCTCCAAGCTCAGTGGCTGTGTTTGTCTGTTGGATGGGACAAACACAGCCACTGAGCTTGGGAAAAGCACCGTTACTGTGTTGTATCTTGTGTGTCCGTCTACATGTCCACATGTGCGAGATGTGTTTGCGCAGTGGTGGATTTACGGTGGTGGCCCTTTGTGCTACCAACGATGAAGTAAAAGAGTGGTTTTCAACCCTTTTCACTGATGGCACCCTAAACTTTTACATCTTATTCTGTGGCACCCCTCTTCAATTTTCTATTTGTTTTGTTGCCTTAAGAACATTGCAGGCTTCATGAGTTAAATTATTGGATCAAATACATAATTTTAGGAATGTTTTTGTGGGCATTTATTACCACTAATGGATTCCAGACACAACTGAAAATTGGCAAAGTGTGCAATTAGTCTGTCAAAAAGATATTCTATTACTGTTATAACTTCCAAGATACATTTAATTTAATTAGAGCAATGTAACAATAAGTAACAAAATGAGAAGCATTGCTTTATATGTTCCTGGTATTGGATTCCGCCAACACAGAAAGTAAAAAGAAAAAAAAATACACCCGTGCGGGAGTGACGGTCATCTCTGTGAGAAACAAGCATGAGTTCCTGTTACTAGGGTGTGGTGTTCTCGGGTCAGGAGGGATTTTTGGCCAACTTTGAAGTCACGTGACGCGAAAACGAAAGCAAATATCGAAAATCCGGGCCAACCAAATCTAGATATTGTCCCATAGATTCATATGCCACAATCAAATTCAAGATAACTTAAGAAATGTAAGAGGAGATAGATTTTGAAAATCGTCATTTTGCAACTACATGAAGCAGTTTTCACAAAATTCAAAGACACGTGAGGTGTACGTATTCGAAGATATCGGTATTCTTTTGAATGGACATGAAAGACAAGGTCAGCTGCTATGCAATGACACCACTCACTAACTTTTACCATACCCAGTAGAGAATATATAGCATCCTGAAGGTAGGGCAGTTTTTGCAAACTTTGAAGTCACGTGACGCGAAAACGAAAGCGAAATTCGAAAATCTGTACTGAGTAAATTTCGATATTGTCCCATACATTCATGTGCCACAATCAAATTCAAGATCGCTTGAGAAATGTAGGAGGAGATAGAATTTGAAAATCGTCATTTTTGCAACTTCAAAGGCCTCGTGACCTTGACCTTCGGTGACCTTGAAAGTCATACCATCGTGTACGTCTCATCGACCTCTATCAGGATCACTAATGACCAGATCTCCCGCTTCAACTTCATTGTGAACAGACGGACAGACGGATCGAAGGACATCGACACCCATATTATTAGGTCATGCTCGAAGAGATGACCTAAAGAGCAATCAGAAATTGCAAACCCTTGCCAGGACTTATTTTGAGTGGTGTATTTTCATAGTTTTTAGGGTAAATCTAATATGGCTGCCAAACCATGTGAAAAATGACATCATATCTGTGAACCTTTTGTTCCTCATGGACAGGCGGTCATACTTGTAAAGTTTCACCGAGATCTGTTCAGCCATTTCAGAGAAGAAGATTTTTGAAGGTATTTTTTTAAAAAATAACAATATGGCTGCAGAATCACGTGACTGATGACGTCATGATTTTTTTTTCTGTGGATCATTTTATCCCGAGATGACCCTCAAAAAATTTCCATACTGATTGGATGTGGCATTCTACATATGCAATTATGATGTCATAGTGAGGGCACCTACGATGTTATGAAATATCACTCATTCCTCATGGAGTACTTGCTTTGTGCCAAGTTTCAATTTTTTCCTTGTTGTGGTTTCAGAGATACAGAGGTCCAAAGTTTTTCAGTTTTTCCAATATGGCTGCCACACCACATAACCTATGATGTCATATTTATCATTAAAACATTCCACATAAGTATTCGCACCAATGGTGAAAATTTCGTCTCAATCCGGCAAGCAGTTGCGGAGAAAAACATGAAAGTTCTGTGCGGACAAACAAACAAACAGACAAACAATCAAAGCAACAAACGGACCCAAATGCAATACCCCCTCCAATGCGATGCAGTCAATGTGATGGGGTATATTGTGTGGCACAATGTGGAGTCATTTACAAAAGGGAAGTGAGGATTCTCAAGAGCATCCAAGAGGTCATTTATGTTGATGAGGACAAAACCAGGCTCAATATACTGCCTCAGGATGCTCGAGCTTCCACTGGGAGAGGAGTTTGTTTACAAGCAAAGATGGAGGAGAAGCAAGAGCAACAGAGCCGTATTTGAAAACACGATCAATAATGCCAACTGGGTCCATTGCAGGGACATGCAGTGTAGAGGCTGAATAACATTTTCTCTACCTTCTTCGGTTCAACATTTCGTGTCCAATGGTAATTAGGAGTAAGATAAGTAAAGAGATGGAAAGGTTGGGGATATGAGTTGTAGAGCAAAATTTCCAGATTTTCTGTAGTCATGGGTAGTCTTCATGTATGGTGATTGAGGGTGGGTGGGGGATGGAGTGCAATGGAGGGGAGGCATACACCACCAACTGAACATGGAGGCACGATCAGTTATTTGAGGAAGAAGACAGATTTGAGAGCTTCGCCTTATGGTTAGCCTGATGTTATTTCTCGATTGTTGCACAGAAAAACATTTGCAGTAGGCCTTAGAAATTACTTAAAATTGCCCTGCCACAGCACTCTGCATCAGGGATGCAAGGGTGGAGTGGATAAATGCAAAATAAATGAAAGGGGGGAGAAAGAGAGAAGAGAGAAGAGAGAAGAGAGAAACAGGTATTGTGAAAGCACACCCAGATATTGGATGCAGAAGAGATTGAATCTTTTAATGCCAGTTGTAGAGGAGATTTAAGACCATTCTCTTTTAAGAACAGAATGCAGTCTGGAACAGTTGGCCTAAGTGAACATTTTCTATCCACTCATCTGAGGCTCATATTGAAGATTGTTTATAAATCATGTACTGAAGGCACAGACATGAGTCGACATCAGTGTACTTTTGATATGAATAACAAGGACATCAATGAACAATGGATATAGGATTTTAACTTGCATTTCCCACATCATGAGCAACGGTTCAGATGGGAATGCTCACAGGCTAATAAAAATGACCGTTTTTACAGCCATTTTTCCCTGCTGTGCAGGGGTTAGGCTTTTTCTTGAGGCAATGTTTTATGGCCGGATGCCCTTCCTGACGCCAACCCTGGTCGCCTCTTACGATACACAGGGATATGGTATACCTATTCTAACCGGGGCATACACCGGGACCAGTACACTGGTACTCACTTCGCCGACCTCAGATGGATGACAGGCTGAGTCAACCCCCTGGTGTTAATTCAGCAGCCAATGGGGCTTGAACTCAGGACCCTGGGATCCCAAGCCGCCACCCTAACCACTAAGCCAACACCAGGCTTATGCTCACAGGCTAATGCAAAGAACTTTAAACTGTTAGACCTGCCACTCACTGCAATGCTGAAGTAGCTCTATATCTCCAGCTGGAGAGATTTGTACTTTCAGAAGGACATGGTCAGAGGAAGGTGGCAAGCAAGATATTTTTTTTTTGTTAAAAGGGGTGAACACAATAGCAAGCATCTGACCAAACAGATGCTTGCATTTGTGTTTTAGCAGGTTCAATTAACAAAATCAGAGTTCAGCAACACAAACACATACGAATATCATACAAGGATAAAGAGACAGGTTGTTGAAAGCACTTAAATAGACAGAGCTGTATGAACATGAAGATACACTGTTTAGGGGTTTGTTAGACAACCAGAAAGGACACAATAAGAGAGATGCAAAGGAATGGCTGAAGTGGTGAGAGGAAAGGAAGGGTAGAAAGGGAGAGCAGTAATGAACGGCAAAAGTAGTAAGAGGGATGTGCCATGTTTAATTAGGTTGTGACCAGCGCGAGCACTCAGGTCCATTATAAGTGCTTCAGCCTCTACGAGCCTGGGGGGGATGAAAGAATATGTATTAAGGAGCGAGCAGGAAGAGAGGTTTTCCTTTCAATAAGGAGAGGATAAAAAGAGGAGAAAGATGAATTACTGATTGAAGAGCAACTGGCTACACAGACAAACAGTCGAAGGTTAAAAGCAAACAAAAAGGTGGGATAAATCAGATTCAATTAAATACAAGAACAAACTATAAGCAAAAATAATTCAGCCAAGAATAAAACTTAGAGATAAAGTGATTTGATATAATAAACATATCAGATGTCACCATTATAACATAATAAATAGCAACAAAAAAACATATCACATGAAACCATTATAACATAATAAATAGTAATTATAAACATATCACATGTAATCATGATAACATAATAATTTGCAATAATAAACATATTACATATCAACATTATATCATAATAAATATCAACAATAAACATATCAGATGTCACCATTATAACATATAAATAGTAATTATAAACATATCACATGAAACCATGATATCATAAATAGTACTATAAATATATCACATGGCACCATTATATCATAATAAATAACAACAATAAATAGAAACAAGAAAGAGTAATAATAAACATATCACATGTCACCATTATAACATAATAAATAGAAATTATAAACATATCACATGAAACCATTATAACATAATAAATAGTAATTATAAACATATCACATGTAACCATTAAAACATAATAAATAGTAATTATAAACATATGACATGTAATCATTATAACATAATAATTTTCCATAAAAAAACATATCACATGTCACCATTACATCATAATAAATAGCAACAATAAACATATCACATGTCACCATTATAACATAATAAATAGTAATTATAAACATATCACATGTAACCATGATAACATCATAAATAGTACTATAAATATATCACATGGCACCATTATAACATAATAAATAGCAACAATAAACATATCACATGAAACCATTATGACATAATAAATAGTAATTATAGACATATCACAGGTAACCATAATAACATAATAAATAGTACTCTAAACATTTCACATGTCCCCATTATAACAAAACAAATAGTGAATACAGACATATCACATACAACCATTATTACACAATAAATAGCAATAATAAACATATCACATGTAACCATTATAACATAATAAATAGCAATAATAAACATATCACATAACGAAAATGTAAATATCGAAATGGGGGAAAAAAAGAACACGTTTTTCTCGTTTCCTCAGAATCATTGCAAACAGTGTGGATTCCACAGACTCCAACGGTGACCGATGAAAAGAAAGATCATCCCTGTCCAAAGCAAAGAACCATGTTCAATTGAACTGGGATTCATGAGTTTGTAAAGCATAAGTTGTTCAAAATGATGCAAGAGGTTCGACCCAAGCCAGTTTTGAAAAAAAAGCAAAAAACATATTACTGCAAATAGACCAGGTAATTTGAGAGAACTTCGGCAAATACCTCACCACAAAATGAAAGATTTGGGCTCTTAACGTAAAGATATGGTGGTGTCATTCAATTCAAATAAAGTGAAAGAAGGTTCCAAGAAGAGAAGCCTTTAAAAATGTTTTCGAGATTTTAGACAATTATAATCAGAAAATGCAAAACAAACATGACAGAAACTAGAGTTCATAGAACATGATGTCCTGCACAGTGTTGTTATTTTGTATGCAGCCTGCATGTGTTAGTTACATCGTTGCTGGGGGCACATATGTGCTGCTGATCACAGTGCCCCCTGCTTCCAGTAAGCTGGTACTCATTTTGCCAACCTCAGAAGGATGGCAGGCAGAGTGAAACCAACTGGTGCTCAACAGTACAACAGGGGCTCAAATCAATACCTGAAGATCTTAAGCCAGCCACCTTAAACATTAAGCCAACACCGGGCTTACCCCATGCAGTCTTCAAATATAATACTGCAATTTTAATAAAATAATGATTTTTAAAATTATTAAAAAAAAAACAATTAGGAAGTTTGCTCTGCTGAAGTAATCATATACATTACAGTTATACACTGCAATAAGATGACATTGAGATGCAGTTAGGCCTAAGTCACATTTGCTTTACGGCGAGGATACAGTGGCCGTACGCCCTCTGAGGGGAAACGTATTGACAGAAACGTGCGGCGGCTGCAGAGTTTCTGCGGTGGCCTCAGGGTGGCCCTACGCCGTTTGGCTATCTTTTACAGGCCATAGGGGTCGCCGTGGAATTATAACGCGGAGTTATAACTTTTTTCATTTCTATATTGGCTGTAGCAATCTATATTAGCCGTAGTCTTTTATCAATGAAAAATGAATTTTGCCCTAAAACCGAATACATTTTAAAAAACCGAACACAACGAAGCATTCATGTTTGTTCACGTGTCTCCCCCACCTGTTCGACCCACATCTTCGCGCTTTGTTCATTCAGTTCGTCGGTGGAAGTCCTCGTGAAAGCATCTCTCGTGTGTCGATCGCTACTTTACCTCGTGTTTTCACCTTGATTTGTGCTGTTTGTTATCTTGCCAAAACGAAGTTTTTGCAAGATATGTTAGTCAGCTTGTATGTTTTTTTTTGTTTGTCTGTAATCACGTATAAAAAATTCTGCAGAGCACAGTTATCATTGGAAATTTTGTAACTTCGCATATCAGAGGCCGATAGAGGTCCCTTTCAGCGCGTAAAATTTTGAAGGTCAAGGTCAAAGGTCAAGGTCACTGTCGCAAATCAGGGGAGTCGACGAAACCCTTATTTTTTTGAGTAATTTTGATCGGATCGTCTTCAAACTTCATGGGAATGTAGTTCATGGTCTGGCGCTCAGCTGATTAATTTTTGGTGGCGATTGGCCTTGACCTTCATGGTTAGCACCGAAGGTCAAACATATTTGACCCCAAGGTCAAATTTTCAGGTTTTAGGAACCATATCGTGTAGTACCTCAAATTGAACACCTCGACGAGTGCTTTCTAGATATGTCAAGCTTGAGACATTATGACGTCATTTGGTGACGTTATGAGGCAAACGCATATTTTTCATGGTTACTCTGTAGAACGATTCTCATCGGAATCTCTCGTAGGCAGATATTCCTCAAGGAGTCGCTCCTGGTGGGTAGCAGCTCTGTTCACCTCAGTGTGACATTAAAGAAGTCACACGTGGTCACCTTTTGGCAAGATACGGGTCACATTGGTTTATTTGTTTTTTACTCATCTTGTGTTTTAATTAATAACAAAAAAGCAATCCGATCACGTGGTGTGACGGACTGTTGGGCAAGGTTTTAATTTCACAGAAAAACCGGTTGTAATTTGGAATATCCATGATTACCTCAGCCCGATGCGTTTGATGAAAATGATTGTGGTTCTGGGGGCATCATGTTTGATGAGCTGCCCTGAGGGCAGCACTCGCAGAGTGCGTGAGCGATCGGAACCCAGGCCGGAGCTCGAGCCTGTGTGGACCTTTGGGATGGTGATTGTACCAGCTTACATACAATACACCGCCACCGAAGGTCATTTACTCATCTTATTTTATCTTAAACATTAGGAATTTCAGTTGAAAGTGTCTTGAATGTGAGTTTTCTTGGGGTCCAGGAACAGATTAATTCACTCCATTATTTCTTATTGGGAAAATAGTTTGGGAATCGAACTTTTTGCAATCCGAACAGCCTCCTGGAACGAATTCAATTCGGATTCTGGGGGCACCACGTACTGGTATATTCCGAACTATTATATTTTTATTTCAGTAAAAAAAGAACTGGTATATATACCCACTCGTTACCGTCCATCTGGCCGCACGTTCGCCTTAGGGCCCCCCTGTGGTCGCCTTGCGGGCACCTTGAGGCTACCTTGCATCTGCCTTGAAAATTATATGGCCGTCGCAGGGACGCCCTAAGGTCACCGTGCGACATCAAATCAAAGACCGTACGGCACCCCCACGTTTTCGGTCTCCACACTTTCTAAATACGCCGTGCGGCTCCCCGAAAAATAAAAACATATATGACTGCTACATTGTGTGACTGTGAAATACTGCGGCCGCCGTATAATTGCTAGTGGCCATAGATTTTGGAGACCCCACAGCCGCCATGGCAAATGTGACTTTGGCCTTAAGGAGGTGGAGGCTTTATTGATCACCATCAAATGCAGCGTCAATCAGCATTGTACAAAGCCAAATGGCAGCCTCTTCTTCACCCCAGATATACTGTGCCCTCTCACATGCCACACCCTCTCATGTAATATATTGTTACGGCTGTGGAAATTCACAGAGCACCATATAGGTCCTCAGATCAGTTATGCCGATAAGTCTGTGTTCAGATAGATTTCCCCACCAAAGTTTAACGGGAAATTATTCGTGTACCGGGCTGTGAATCTTCAGTTAGCCGTTTTTCTTTTACTATCGTTATTTTGGACCAACCGCTTCACAACAACCACCTCCACCACCAACATCGCTCTCAACAACCACTTCACAACAACCACCTCCACCACCAACATCGCTCTCAACAACCACTTCACAACAACCACCTCCAACACCAACATCGCTCTCAACAACCGCTTCAGAACAACCACCTTAACCACCACCGCCTAACCACACCACCCTCACGACCACCACAAAACGCCAGCCACGCCACCATAACGCCAACCACACCACCACCACGTTGCCACCTCAGCAGGTTGCGAGAAGTCTGACATTCGTCGGGAGAAAACGGTCGACAGCCTCACCCTCCCCCTCCAACGAAAAACACGTGCGGAAGTTATTATACTAAAAGAGCCGAGCCGAATTCCCCTGGCATTTTCCCCCCCATGCCGAGAAGGGGGGGGGGAGGCACCGTGGTTATAAAAGAGCGTGCGGTCAAGGTCTGAGTTGGTGGTTGGCGAGGTGGTGAGAGAGTCTCTCTCCTGAGTCTCTGTCTGCGGTCGAAGTCTGGAGGTCGTGGTCGCTCGCTCTCTGTCAGTCGAGTCGGTCTCTCTCTGCCCGGGTCTCTCTCACTTGCGGTCACTCTCTGAGTCGTTGGCTGCGGGAGGTTGTGGATGCGTGTGGAAAGGAGGAGAGAGCGCAGCGGAGCCAAGGCACATGGCCTGCCGAGCCGTGCCTTACCGTGGGTCGTGGAGACGGGACGTCGCGGGTCGCCCCAGCGAGGTGAAGGTAGCCAGCCCGGTCTCGCGGAGCCTCTGCGGTCTACACAGCTCTGTGTCAATAAAGACCCCAAGGGGTCCAGTCTGCCTCTCGTCTGTCCTGGGGTTTTTCTTTGCTTTTGAATGAACGTTGTGGCACCTTATTCACTAAGAAGAATTGTTAAGTGCATGTACATAATAAATAGACGGTCGCAGCTCTTTGTCTTGCTCGTGTTTTGTCCCTTACCCGCGTTTGCTATAAATAACTGCGTAACTGCATGCGTGTTTTGCATTGAGTGCATACATGATGGCATACGTGCATTGTTTGATACATGACTGCATATGTGTTGTGTGTGAAATAAATATGCTTGTTTAAATGTACCCTGTTCGTTGCGTCTTTTCCCTTGATTGAACTGCCATATTGCCCTCGGAATATAGTTGGTTTTTAAATAGCCAGTAAAGTGATCAGGTCCAACACGGCTCGCGATAACACCCCGCTCAGTTATCCCAAAACGGAGCGAACTGCATTAAGCGGCTCGTGTCCCAGCGGCCCCGTTGAGGTACAGTCTCTCGGTAGTCTGCCGGCACGAATAATTAGGTATATCGACAATTCGGCGATTGACCCTGTCACGCGCGGGTGGAATATTGACTAGGCTGTAGTGTGCTTAAAAACACACCTGTGGCTGGTTTCCGGCGTTGGTCCGGAAAGCCGCGACTGGATTGTCCGTTCGGTGGGCGAGACGGCCGCCGTTGGCGAAACGCGGTCGTTCGCATGCCCGCAGGCGGAAATCTGTAACACTGGTGTCCGGGAGTGAGATTAGAATCCATCCTGCCTCCAACCAAATTAACGGGAATCGGATCAAGGGTGTGCGAAGCGACCCTCCGTTCCCCCAAATTGCGAGCGTATCAATTATTCCGATATGCAAAATGGCGGTTCGAGGCGAACGGGAGCAGGGGGTAATGTATTTAGAAATGTTAGAGTCCTATGGCCCAGGACGAAATGACCATGCAGAAAATGCCTATTATGCAGGTTGAACTTCCCCCACAACTGAACCTAGAGTCCGAAATGGGCGCAGCGGCGGCGGCCACGGCTTTTGACACCCTCCCCCTCCGTCAACCCCCCCCCCCGATCCTTGCCAAATCGGCTCAGCCGAGTGCATTTGATATGGGCCAGATATTGGCAATGCTGGCAGAAATGAAAGAAAATGCACGCGAAGCGAGCAACAGAATGGATGGAAACGCAAAGGAAATGCGAAACAAGATGGATGCGAACATACAGGCATTCAGGAGCTATATGCAAACAATGTGGGGTGAAATGCAGCGCGTGGGGCGATGCCTGCCGGCGGGCATAATGGCGGTTGCGCGCAGTGAAACGCACACAACGGAGCTCAAAATGGTGGCGCCACGTGTTGGAGCGAACGAGCTGGGAGGGAGTGCAACGGCTGTCCGGCCCGAGATGGAACCGGGGAGGACAAAATAATACGGGAGACGCGTTGGGCGAGACTCGTGCAGGTGACAAAGAAAGTGACGGTGACACAGAGGGAAAAATTAAATGGGGTGACGGAGACGTGTATAAGACATGTAAAACGAAGGAAATAGAATTAACAGAGACACAAAGGGAGACGCGGGAAGTAGGAGAATTAACAGAGACGCGGGAGATAGAAACGGTAGAGGAGAAACTACACGATAAAGACGAAACTAAAGATGAGCACACACACATGGAGTTAGCGAGGGACAATGAAGGGGAGCTTGGGAAATGTCTCGTGACCCGGTGCAAGCAGCCGGATAGCCTCCTCCAGGAACGAGGGGAGACGCGATGATCCCTTGAGGCGGATCTCGACCAGGTGGGTCCGGTCGAGCTTTCCGAGGTCGAGGGGGCGAGTGCTGTGGATGTGTGCACGTGGAGCTTGGGGGGTTTGGAGACCCCGGGGCGCTTGAGGCAGCGCAAATCCCCAATGTGATTGTCCTGGTATGTGTATTCACGAGTGTGGCAAAATGTGTGCTGAAACGCGCGCATGGCGTGGGTGAAAGGTTGTGTGTGAAAGAGACCGCGTGTGTGAGTAATATGGTGAAAAGGAGTGCCTTCGTAAAAGGCCGTGTGTAAGGGAAACCGCGTGTGTGAGTAATATGGTGTGCGTGGGTGAAAAGGAGTGCCTTAGTAAAAGGCCGTGTGTAAGGGAAACCGCGTGTGTGAGTAATATGGTGAGCGTGGGTGAAAAGGAGTGCCTTAGTAAAAGGCTGTGTGTCAGGGAAACCGCGTGTGTGAGGGAAAAGCCATGTGTGGATGAAGTACCGTGTGTGAGTGGAACCACGTTTGCGAGTGAAATGGCATGCGTGAGAGGAACTGCGTGTGTGAGGTCGCTGTATGTGAGGGAGATGGCGGTTGGCATGCGCGAACATGCAACCGCATGTCCCGGTGTGAATGTTATGTCGAGGTGTGTGAGCGTCGTGGCACGTGGGAATTTGTGCGCAAGAGTGCGACGACGACGGTGCCTGACGGTGGACAAAGGCCGAGTAGCAGCCGTAGCTGTTTTGGGGACCATGCCGGGTTTGCACGACAGCGCGTGCGGGGTCCGTGCTGTGCGTCGCACGAGGCCGCCACGTGCGCGCTTGCGCAAGTGAAATCCGGTCCGGAAACGCCACGGTGGATTCGTGCCGACCCCGCAGACGGACAGAAGCTCGGCTGGGATAGTGAATTTGGACCGGATGGGTTCTCCAGGCGAGTGTGTGTGTAAATCTCCATGTGGCCTGCGCTGTGCGTTCTGTTCGCGGAGCGCACGATGCAGGTTACGGACGGGCAGAGCACATGTGCGCACGTGGGGAACCCCTCAAAGCGCGAGGTTTGCTTTGGATGTGCAGGGTGACGTCGTGGCTGCATGGTTGGAATCCGGCAGGAGGGGAATCCCTGCCGGATGGTACCATCCGAGAAGGGACGAGGTGCGCGAAATGCGAACAGCTGCCATGACGTCACGGGGAAAGAGCGTAGGCTGCGAGTTGCCGCGCTGGTGCACGCATTAAAAAAAAAAAAAGGAAAAAAAATTGAGCAAGCCTCGCTTCGGGTGTACAGGATTCCCTGGGCAGGGGTGGGAGAGCCCCTGACCTGGGCACAGGATACAACTAGTTAGTGGGAAGGGTCAGTGTTAGTTGGACCGGCTTCATGGGGCAGGGATAAGTCTTCATGGAGCCTGTGGAATGGATTAGTTAGAGGGATTTTAGGTCAGATTTAGGATGAGAAATGGGAAATAATATTTGGAGACATGGACAGACTTGTGAGTGTGTCGTGGGGACGTAGCTTAGCTACATAGAGTTAAAAGGATGTGCTACTAGTTTAAGGGATGACGAGGGAGCACGAGATAGTTATGGGATTTAGTGAGAAGAATGGCAGTGATCAGCGATGGAGTGAAATGAAGTGGAAAATGTACTTGGTGAGTGAGTGAGGGCCAGCGGGCCTGTGTGTATGGAGTGAATGTGGTGTGCATGGTGCGATGAGTGATTGGGGGGAGGAGTGATTCCCACGCAAGAGACCCCGGGGTCAGTGTAATGTGAGTTAGTGGGTTAGTCAAATTGACAAAATGGAGGTCGTTTTGCTGTTGGTTGTAACGTAGGCTCGAAAACCATTTTGAGGGGTGCAGGAGCCCTGTTGACGGGCTGGGAGCATGGCTGCGAATGGTGAGTATCGCTTAGTGGGTACCCTGGGCACTGGGCTCATCGGCCGCGGTAGGCCAAGGGCCCATGGGGGGCCGGGATAGTGTGGTGGGCACGGGTGGGCCCGCATGATGCGGGGCCTGGGGCGCCATTGGCCACGTGGGCAGTGCATTGTGCACGGGCACCCAGGGAAGGGGCCCGGGGCGCCAGCCAGCCACGTGAGCATCGAGGGGGAGTAGTCAGGGCATCTTGACGTTTTAGCCAGCAATGGCAACGTATCAAAATGTATGTAAAACGCTGGCTTACGCTGAACTTTTGATGTTTTTTTTAAAGATTCGGACGTATTTATAACGAGTTGGTTGTATGCATAACATATTAGTAACGGACACAGAACGTTTCGTTGTCTTATAGATAACTTATACCAACGAATGCTTAGCCTATTGTCGGCATTCACAACCTATGCCCAACGATAGTCTAACTTATGCATAGCACGCTGCACGTATTGCCGACGATCACGTGGCGTAGCCTATTAAAAACCTGCCGCACAACGATTCAAATCATAACTGCCAGAGAAATGGAAGTGTCAACATCGCAGTCACACCTTGGCGATCTTGCCAGCGTATGCCAACCTCTGAAAAATGCGTCTAAAACGCTGGCGCACGTCGAATACGGTATGGGTAAGTTTGGTTTACGTGAATAGAACGCTAAAGTACGCTATCATACGTCGTAGTAAGTGGAGTACGTCTTGTACTTTTAAACGTGTTAAACATTTTACGACGTACTTGCCGTATGCCTCACATGTTCCGCATGCGATGGGAATAAGTTGTACGCACGATATGCGATTGTTGGCACACGTCGATAAAAGTTACTTGTAAGTTACTCATAAGTCGAAACACGTCAATGTAATGGTTAGCGTCAGTGTTCCAGACTCCCTGGTTTTTTTTTTCTTCGGTATGATGGTGATGTTGACACTTCGATTTCTGGTGTGGTTATAATATAATATAATTAATAGGCTGCCACTCAACGATTTAAATCATAACCGCACTATAAATCGAAGTGTCAACATCACCGTCATACCGAAGAAATTTTTTTTTTTAAACCAAAAAAAAACAGGGAGTTTGGAACACTGACGCTAACCATTACATTGACGTGTTTCGACTTATGAGTACCTTACAATTAACGTGTGTCGATGTGTGTCAACGATCGCATAACGTGCCTACAACTTGTGGCCAGCGTAGCGGAACTTGTGAGTCATACGCTGGCGCAAGTCGTAAAATTTCAAGCATGCTAAAATTTGAGGACAACCGCAAAGTACAACGATGAAAGCCAGCGTACTACGATGCATGGCTGTGTTTTTCAGCATACTCTCAATGTTTCCAAAACTTACCCATAACGTATTCGACGTGTGCCAGCGTTTTAAACAAATTTTTCAAAAATCGGCATAAGCTGGCTAAAACATCAAGGTGTGACTGGGCCTTTAGGGATAGGACACTCCAGGCACCCACCCAAAGGGATCACCTCAGGTTAACCCAAGGGGACCTCCATCTGTTGAAAGACACCTCAGCACCACCCTGACGCACACTACCACAATTCAACCCGGGAAGGTTACCCCATGTTTTTCCTCCTATCATCAAAGAGTGTGGGTTCTGAAGGCTTTGCCCCAATCCCATCATCCGATGAGCTGTCCTGTGAAGGGCAGCTGCACAGGAGGTATTCCCACGGAGTGGGTTTTGAGTTTTCTTTGCTTTTTTGTTGTGTTTTTCAGAGTGAAGGGTTTTACGGTGATCAGAGTGCAAATCCTGCCACCATCCTCCAAAAAAAAGAGTAACCAAACTGCAGGAGGATGTCCGCAGACAGAATTGGGCACGGGATATGGATGGCCCTTGGCTCACAAGAAGCTCCTCCACCCTTTGGCAAGTTTTGTTTTTCAATCCTGCTGGGTGTCCATATCCATTCACCCTCTTCTCCAGAAAACCTGGTGGGGGAGATGATTTATTCGCCAACCACCTGACCATGAAACAGGTTAGTTCAGGTTTACATGGTACCTGCAGCAAGTCATAAATCACATCTTGCTTGACCCGACACCACAGATCTAATCTGGTTTGAGTTCCTTTGAGGGAACTCATATTTATTGGCAATGGTGTTGAAGCACAAATCCTGTGGCTTTCACATCGCAGATAGCTCGATGGTTTCTGTTTATTTTTAACCTCCTATTCTCTCGTCTACCCCCATCCCCGACCCATAGGCTTTCTCAGTTCTCTGACTCTTCCCAGCAGCTCTCGAATGCAACACGTTCTTCCAGTAACAAAATCCTGGTTAAAATAACAAAATTTAGGCATGTTCCACACCTTAACACTTTTGTTCCCGCTTTCTCCCTTTTATGAAATAGTTTTCCTGAGGCTGTTCAATCCCACTCTTCCTTCCAGTCTTTCCTTCAAGGAAGTGTGCCCTCCACTTCAAGGAAATATGATCTCCCATTCTTACCTGCACTCTTCTCTGCCCCCATTAATCAGATCTAACCTAATTGCCAAACCCTCTTACTTGCATGTTGTGTTGCTATGATTCCTCCTCCACCCCTCACTCTTTTCTGTTCCTGTTTGTAATGCCCCATTGTTAGCTTGTTGCCTTGTTACTCTCCATCATGCCACTCTTCCATGAGCCTCGATTTTGTGTAGAAAGAAAAATGGTGAACCTCCAATGGAAGATCAAATCAGGTCTGAATGATACTTAAACATTCACTCCAGGAATTACAAAATATTCAAAACAATTATCCTTTTTGACAGCATGACTTCAAACAACGTTAATTAGGTCTGCCACTATGCCTTGCTATTCATGACGGTACTTGGCTTCATGCATAATACTTCATCTACATACTAAGTAAGCAAAATGGTGGACATTCTGACACCTCTCACTGTCCCTCACTTTCCTCGCAACCTACTTTACGTTTTCTTCTACCTCCTCCCCAAGTTCAATCTGTTTTCTCAATTTTTCCTTATGAAACCAGTCCCCCACCCCACCTCAGCCTTCGAACCCCAACCACAATCTGTAAAAAAAAAAAGCCCTGAGGAGACCATGACGCCAGCAGCTATATATGCCCCAACCAAGACCCCAATTACGTGAACGAAGAGAACAGTCTTCATAAAGTTGAAAATAACTTTGAGGGTCAACAAAGGAAATAACGAGCAGGTGAGTTTTTGCTTTTCGAGAGACGAGTAGAAACATTTTTCGTTTTTGCTGGAGAGAGAAAGAGAAAGAAAGAGAAAGAGAAAGAGAAAGAGAAAGAGAAAGAGAAAGAGAAAGAGAAAGAGAAAGAGAAAATAAAGCACAACGGAGGACAAAGCAAAATTCAACTTTAACCTCTCCTGCAATTATTGAAACCATGTTGCAAGCAAAATCAAACACACTGCAGGGTAAACAAGAGAAATGTTTCTGTATGAACAAATTACTTTTACACGAAGCATCTTTTCAGTTTGTAACGACTCTGTCTTAATAGAAACATCAATATTTTGAATGATTTTTTTTATTCCTCAACATAATGTGCAGCTTACATTGCGGTTTGACATAGTTTTGTTACACAATGATATCGGTCAAGATCATCATCCCTGAACAATCAAAATCAATAGTGAACGAGCATGATTAATAACAGCATTCAAGAAAACATTACTCCAACAAATCCTTTCATGGCTGACTGTGCATTGGTATTCACATTTTAAAAAAGACCAACATCATTCACAAGGACTAAAAAGTCGATATTTATGCGTCAACCCTGATTGAATGTATTTTGTTCTGATGTATTATTTCATTAACATCCATTATTGCTGAAGAACAAACAAAGAGAAAGTGTAATATTAGATAACCATCACACTGCTGAAGCACATTGCTGATTAAAAGTAGGACAAGATATATTGCTTCATAACCCTCCCCATTCAACCCCATATCCCTCGGTACTTCCCCCATTGTCATTCAGAAGACATTTTTCACTGCTGGAGGGTAACATAAGAGGGCACGGCAGCCACATACAATGGCAGTGATTTCTTTATGATGAATGTGCGACTCGGCCAGGCGTGAGTGGATACCAAATTCTGAGTCATACATTAAACGTTATGAAAAAGTGCGGACGGAAGAATGTGGACAAGTTCAAATATGTGCACTGGTGTACAACGTCAAAAATATGAACCTATCGTATTTTATGCACGTTCATGAGCAAACATATATACACTCTGCTTGGACATTATTTTACACATTTGGAAAATATATTCTGATTGTCATGTCCCATATACTGTGACAGAGCGTCGGTGCTGCTGAAAAAGTTTTTTCACAAGGGTTATAATCAGTGGCTTGCCATTGCATTACCAGCAGGAGTTATGGAAGGAATTTGGAATTTGGTTAGGGTACCATCAATAGCTCATCTACTTTTCACAAAGGACACCATGAAATCTTTATTGTCCATCAACTGATGCTGGCAAATGTGACACCAATTTAATGTCCATGTAAGGGATGGCACATACATTGATAAATCACCCTTCTTGTGAAACACCAGGATGACAGTTTATAGCTGGGTCAGGATTCAAACCCAAGCTAGGCAGCATAGAGGGTAAGTGTGCACACTTCATATGTCATCCCACCAGCTTGGAAAATATATACCACCTGACATTTTGAATGTACATTTTGTCATTGACATGGCCATATGCAGTACATTTCACAAACAATTTAAGATCATGAAAGGTAGATGCAAAATAAGTGCAGAAGAGTTTTCCTGCAGAATGGACACTACCAGTATAATATATATTATATATATATATATATATATATATATATATATATATATATATATATATACATATAGGCATACCTCTTATAACGCTATCTCTTGGAACGCTGTTTCGCATTACGCTCAATAAAATGTGGGAAAAAAAGAAAAAATATATTAGAAAAATAAAAAATAAAAAATAAAAAATAAAAAATAAAAAACATCAAAATCCATGATTTGTCCCACAAATACTGTACGTATAAAGGAAACGCACCCCACTGCATATGTGGAGCCAATCTCGTGGAGCCAATGACTCACCCCAATTTGCGTTTAACTCTTCTGAGCTGTTATATTAAGACACATTAAGGACATGTCATCTCCTCACGTGAGTTACTAAGTCGCTGGAGCCATACTTCATCCGTACAGCCCAGAATCATGTCTGGAAAACGGCCTTCGAGTGATCGTGCTGAGAATAGTACCTGTACATCCAAGTTGAGGAGAAAACGCATCAGCATGGCTGTGAAAATGCAGGTGCTAAAGAGGCTGGAAGCGGGTGAGCATCAATCAGATATTGGTCGGTCACTTGGCTTGATCACCTCTACTCTTCGAACCATCATGAAGAATGCCAACAAGATTAAAATAACTGCCCAATGTACCACATCCGTAACTGCAACGAGGGTCATGTGCACCAGGAGCAGTGTTAGAGAACATGGAGAGCCAGTTATCTATATGGGTTGAAGACCAAAACCAGCGCCACATGCCACTAAGCCAACTAATCATCATGGAGAAGGCCCGAAGCCTCTTCACCGCCATTCAGCAACAACAAGGTGATGGATCGTCCACGGAAACCTTCATGGCCAGCTGAGGTTGGTTTGAAAAATTTACACACTGAAACAATATTCACAGCATCCGTATCACTGGTGAGGCTGCGAGCAGTAACATGCAGGCAGTACAGGAATTCCCCGACATGCTGAAGCATATTATTCACCAAGGTAATTACCCCCCACAGCTTGTTTTTTAACGTGGATGAGACAGCTTTGTTCTGGAAGCGCATGCCGTCTCGAACATTCATTTCCCAGGAAGAGAAGCATGCATCTGGGTTTAAGTGTGCCAAGGACCGCCTGACACTTCTACTGGGCGGCAATGCGTCAGGCGATTTCAAGCTTAAACCAATGCTCGTGTACCATTCTGAAAACCCACGAGCATTAAAAGGGATTATCCAAGGACCATCTACCTGTCATCTGGAGGGCGAACCAGAAGGCCTGGGTGATGGGGGATCTGTTTCAACAGTGGTACACTTCATCATTTTGCCCTGCTGTGAAGTGTTACTGCGATGTAAAACAACTTGAAGCAAAAGCGTTGTTGCGAATTGACAATGCTCCAGGCCACCCACAGCACCTTAACAGCCTCCAGACTCCCTTGCCTGTTGAAATTGTGTTCTTGCCTCCCACCACAACTTCTCTTCTTCAGCCAATGGACCAGGGAGTAATCGCCAACTTCAAGGCGTATTACCTCCGCTGCACTTTCAGGCTGCTGTTCCACGCAATTGATGGCCCAAGTCAGGAGTCTATCAGCTCGTTCTGGAAAAATTTCAACATTAAGAAAGCTGTTGAAAATATAGGTGAAGCTTGGGAAGATGTCACCAACAACTCCATTAAGTTTGCGTGGCGAAAGGTGTGGCCAGATGTCTGTCACGACTTCACGGGATTTGAGGTGCAGGAGTCTATCACCATGGACATTGTCCAATTGGCCAACCAAGCTGGGCTGACTGCAGTGAACATCAACGATGTGGAGGAGCTACTGGCCTAACATGGGAGCAGTTTAACGAATGAGGAGTTGCAGGAGCTGGACGAGCACCACAAGAGGCAAGAGGATGAGAACACTGCAACAGAGGAGGCTGAACCGGAGAAATTCCTCAGCACCAAAAACTTGACTGATGTCTTCCTGATGTTGTCTGAAGTGCTTGCGATCATCTCCAACAATGATCCAGACATGGAGTGCAGCAACGGAGTGAAGTGTGCTGTTCTGAACGCTTTTTCCTGCTACGACGAGATGCTCCGAGAGAAGAAAAGTAATGCGAGACAGACAACCCTGGATGCTTTCTTCATGAAGGAAGCAGCAGCTTTGCAGGAGGATGAGCCAGAGCCTGGCTCATCTTCCCAGCTGTCGCTCCCAACCTCGTCTCCCACCGCTGCCTTGTTGAAGGAGTAGGAGCAAAGGCAGTGGTTGTAAATACAGTATGAAAATACTTTATCGAAAACCTATTCAGCTTTGCTTTCATGTGGCTCTGTCTTTCCTGTCCTCCCATCCACCCACCCTCATTCCTCCATACATCTCCATTCTCTCCAGGTCACCCTCTACTTTGTCCCTCACCCTTGCTGTTGTGGTTTCCCCTCCTCTCCTCTTACTGTTATTCCAATTTTGTTGCGTCCTGTTTTGTTCAATGATATTGCTCTTCCACGAGCCTCGACCTTGCATTAAAAAAAAGCTCCGACAAAATTCACTGGTGAGTGTTCCTTACGGTAAAATTTGTTTCTTGTGTTATTATGTTGCATTCTTATGATTGTTATTTATATGAAAATAGTCTTTTACTTATAAAACTCCACAATAACATCTGTAGTGCAATGACCGATGCCTGACGAAGCAGTTTATAGATGTAATGCTCTCAGGTACGTTTCTCTCTATAGGCACCATTTTATAATTACTTCTTATAACACTGTTTTCCCATAACACTCACTCCTCCGGAACGCATCCTGATTATTATAAGAGGTATGCCTGTATGTATATATATATATATATATATATATATATATATATATATATATATATATATATATATATATATATATATTTGTTGCGGTTCTCAGAACCGCATGCATCCAACAGATAGTGGTCCCAAAACAGTTATTCCATTCAAATATACGTGTAGATAGTCCCTTTCCTTTTGTCTAGCGGGACAACAGGGGAGTGCGTTGCGAGGATCTCATAGCTCGGTTTGCTTACATCATTTCTTCTTCATTTCATTTCTAACTTCATTCCTACTTTTCTTTTCTGATTATTCCTGAGGTAAATCTGAGTCACATGCGCCGTTCGCTGTGAGATGGGTCCTCAGCAAAGCCTAAGCAGGCATTACGCTGGACACCCCTCCGTAGGAATCACAGCCCGCCCGTAGGAAATGCAGCGGTAATTTCCCGTAATCTACGTAATCTACGGGTAATCACAGCCCGTAGGAAATGCACATGCAGCGGTAATTTCCACCCAATGGACAGAAAACGCACTCATCATGACGCACACGCTGCAGGGAACACATACCGAGGAGACGGAAGAAACAGCACCTTAGATGCTGGCAACTTTCAGTACACACGCGGCTGTGAAGATACAGTTATACTTCAAACCAACTTCTGCGGGGGAGGCCATAGAAAGGGCGCTCCAACACCACATGAGCATCAACAGCACAGAGCTCCCATCCTCAATCGAGGCCGATAATAGAAAATCAACAACTACGCCACGATGTACAGAACACAAGTGTGCAAGACACTAGCGGCTCATTCTGTTAAACCCATTTCTGGATTTCATTATATCGGCATCTTCTTTTTCCATTATAACGGGAAAATGAGGCCCGAATAAAACACATCTTTGGTTGCGTCTGCACATGGGGTTACAACGACATCTTACCATCGGTCTTCACTCACCACAATGGCAATAAATGTCGCCCGTGGATGGCAGACATCCTCCCGCACCTCCGCCTCGATGCAGCTGCGACCAGGCAGAGGCGTGCTGCGCATTACGGATCGCTTGGGCCGCGTGACGAATCACGGAGCAGCCATTGATCAGCGCTAGTCGGAGGCACCCAGGCAACCATGCGGGACCAACACCACCCTCGGCCGGTCGTCAGGACATGGCCCGGGGGTTCTTGCAAGGCAATTCATGATGCGGAGTTCGGTGTGGGCGATTCGTATCATGCCATGGGGTTGAAGCAAGACATTTTTACGGCTCAGGGTCACCTTGCTGGAAGTGGAATGTTGCTGCTTCCGGCCAGCAAGGCCGGGCTGCGTGGAGGGGGGGGGAAATCATAGCACCCGATTCTGGTGATGACTCATAGCTTCGGGGTGCCCCGCCCCGTGCCGCGGGGCCTATAAAGGTCAGACTGGGGCCGTTCGCTCACTGTCTGCCCTGCCTCTCCCGCTCAAGCTGGACTTCGACTCCGCCTTCTGTCGTCATCACCTCGACTCCGCCTTCTGTCGTCATCACCTCGACTCCGCCTTCTGTCGTCATCACCTCGACTCCGCCTTCTGTCGTCATCACCTCGACTCCGCCTTCTGTCGTCATCACCTCGACTCCGCCTTCTTTCGTCATCGCCTCGACTCCGCCTTCTGTCATCATCGCTGGACTCCTCCTCTTGTCCGCCCACACGACACTGACTCCACCCTCCTGGTCCTGCCTACCACTCAATACACTCGCTCTGGACTCCACCCTCCCAACTCAAGCCCCTGCTTCACGCCCACAGTCTCGATGTGAGCTGCCCGAAGCAAGAGACAATGCGCCAGCTGTCAGGGGGGTACCGTACCATAGAGCATTCCCGCCAAACGTATTGGGGGCGCGTTCGGGTACCGCATATCAATTATACAAAGGTACCGAGAGACCGTAGTCTCAACTCCTCTCCTGTCTTGCTTCAATTCCTCTTCATCTGGTTTTCTGTGTCTGTGTGTGTGGATGTGTGTGCATTCTGGCACCAGTCTATATAAGTAAGCCTGCAGAAGATTGTTATTATTATTTTCAGATTAGGTCTGCTCTGTGTCCACTTTCATAAGTTGCTTATTATTACCGCACCACACCCTTCTTCCCTATCTCTGCTTGCACACCCCAATAAATCTTGATCATGCCACATACTTTTCCTCGCCCCATTGTAAATAAATTATTATTAGAAATGTTCCCAGCTCGTTTTTGTCTTTCCCTCCATTTGATCCAGCATGGTCCGAATCCTAGCTTAGCTGGGACTTTATTCCCAACAATCCGTTCCATTTAGCCGGTGTGTCATTTTAGCCGGTACGCCAGTGAGTCCTTTTAGCAAGGCGTACCGAGGGCATGTTCCCCGGTAATTAAATCACGTGATTAATTAGGTAACCCGGTTAACCCATAGACGGCAGGAGAGGACCCTAGGTCATGCAGTTGAGTTATTGGCATCCACGGTCGGTAAAGCGACCCGCCGCATCACGGAATTATCCATGTGCGACCGCCTACAATTCCGGGGAATCTGGTGGGAGCAGAGATAGCTTACCCCCCACCACCCCCCCCCCACTCTAATGGTCTTCTCATCTGACCCCCGGCCCGCAACAATATGCATATGTGTGTATATATATATATATATATATATATATATATATATATATATATATATATATATATACATACATATGTATATATAAACCATAGATCGACTCTGAAGTCAGAGTCGGTCTACAGTTTACCCAGTTACCTAAAAATAATCACGTGATCTAATTACCGGGAGACACGCCCTCGGTACGCCTTGTCCAAACCGGATCATTTTACCGGATCAGATGCAGCCGAGCGACACTGCCAAGGATGTACTGGCTAAAAGAACGGATCGTTGGGAATAAAGTCCCGGCTTGGCGAGGATACGGACCATGCTGAATCAATGAAAGAAAAGACAAAAACGAGCTGGGAACATTTCCACAAAAGGATTTATTACAGGCAGGCAAGGAAAAATATGTGGCACAGTGAATGTAGTTTATTGTTGTGTCTAAGTGGAGATAGCAAGAAATGTGAGGCGCGACAACAAAACAAGCAACTTACAAAAGCAGACACAGAGCAGAGTTATCCTGATATAATTCTTCTGCAATCTTAACTTAAGCGAGGGCAGGCGCCATGACATACATACACACAAACACACACACACACACACACACACACACACACACACACACACACACACACACACACACACACACACACACACACACACACACACACACACACACACACACACACACACACAGGAGTTGAAGAGAAAAAGGAGAGGAGATGAGGTTAACGGTCTCGCAACACCTTGCATGATTGACTGACCGCGCCACCCAGTACGTGTTGGGGGGGGGGGTGCTCCGCTGGACGATCCCTCCTTGACAGCTGGTGCATCGTCTCTTGCTTGGCTATCCAGAGAAGGGGCGCGACCATCAGGCATGAGGGAGGGACTTTGGGTGTAGCCAGCAGCAAGTGGGTGGAGAAGGCAGATTCGAGAACGAGTGGGCGGAGTGGTAGACAGGATGAGGTGGGTAGGTGGAGAAGACGAAGTCGAGATCGAGTGGGCGGACTGGCAGAAAGAATCAAGTGGGTCGGTGGAGTCAGCGACGAGGCAGTGAAGAATGCGGAGTCAGCAGGAGTCGGTGAAGAAGGGCGGAGTCAGCAGGCAAGTGGGCGAAGTGCCAGCAGCAGGCGGATGGGTGGAGAAGACAGAGTCAAGAAAAGAACAGGATGAGCAGGAATGATGAGCAGGATCCAGCAAAAGCATGCAGACATGAACGACGAGCAGGACCCGCAGATGGCCTTGAGATCCGTCCTTTATCGACCCTGTGGTGCAGTGCGGGGCACCACCGTGAAGCAGTGTGTCATCACCCGAATCGGGCCCTCTGATTGTGCCCCGACTACCACATGGCCCAGCTGCCATGACCGAAAGCGGCATCACTGTACATCCGGCTAGCCATAGCTGAGCTGTGGAATCGTCGCTCCGAACCTCATGATAAGAATCACCTTGCACCGAACTCCCGGGCCATGCCCCGGCGACCAGCCGAGGGTTGCGTCGTCCCTGCATGCCCACCCGGGCACCCCCGGTGACCCGCAGTTAGTGCTGGTCAATGTGCTCGCTTTGTCCATACGCCATGCGGCCCGAGCGATCTGGCCCGTACAGCATGCCTCTGCTTTGTTGCAGCTGTATTGAGGCGGAGATGCGGGAGGATGTCTGCCATCCACGGCAGACATTTGTGGCCATTGTGGTGACCGAAGACCGACGGAAAGACATTATTGTAACCCCATGCACATACGCGAATGAAGAGATGCGCTACGCATGCCCCGGACAGTGCACGGGTCCGCTATTGTACATGTGGTTCTTTATTATGGGGCTGCGCCCATGTCTGCCATTGTGCTTGCGGTTATTTTATCACAGTTGGTGTGTGTGTGTGCGGTGCCGGCTCTGATCTGTGTCATGAATTGAAGGAAAAGATTGGATTATTAGATGTAGATTCGGGTTGAAAAGAGCACGCTGCGTGTTTCCTGTATGGCGTTGGACGTTTATTATTTGGTTCCACTGTCGGCCTCCTGAATAGTGGGTGGAGATTATCGCTGTGCCGCACGCGTTCCATACAGTCTCGTGGTAGTGGTGGTCTGTTTCTTTTGGTCTTCTGCGAAGATGCAGTCTTACAATGAAGGCATTGGCCCCAGCCAGGGCCGGATTAAGGTCTTCGTAGGCCAAGGCCCTTGAGATTTCATAGGCCAAATTTAAATGACCAAAACGACGATTTTGAACATGAAATTTAATCAGAACAGACTGCGGTAAATGGCGATTTGTCCGACTTTCAAATATACAAGTGCCTGTAAAATCCAATTCGGCTTCGAAATTGAAAAACAAACGATACAGAAAACAAATTCGGAGGAATGTATGTATATTCAATTTTCACCCTGCTGAGACACCTTCGTTCGTGCCTTTTGGTTGGCAAACGACCCGATCACTTCGGAGAAATCTATTTGCTTCATCAGCTCGGATTCAACACAGAGCAGAGCGAGCGTGGACACGCGCACCTGCCCCACGGTCGACCGAAGACAATTTTTCACGTGCTTTAGTGTGCTGAAGGAGCGTTCACCCTCGCAGCTCATAGGAAACATCGAACAATATATTCGGAGGGCAACAAAAATATTGGGGAATGTCTGTGTCAAATTGTTGTGAATAATGTACTTGAGCTTGTCCGATGCATCGATGAACTTGGAGTATTTCGAGCAAAGTTCTATTTCCTGAACTATGTCCATTTCAACATCAGCAGGGTCCGCTGAAACCAGTTTCTCTGCTCTGCGAGAGAGTGTATCATGGTCGAGGCTGTTGGCCGTGGGGATGAATCCCAACAGATCCGTGATTTTCTGATAGCTCTCTCTTTTCCTATGGATTTCTGTCACAAGGCGATCAAGTATGGAGAAGTACGTCTCAACTCTGAACTTCTCCCTGCCAGATTTTGGGGTTTCTTCTTCCTCGCCATTTTCATCGAAGGCCTTCTTTCGCCTCTTGACCCGACGATTATCATCAGCGTAAATGATGGACTCAACCATCTTTTTGGTGTGGTCCTGAAATGCATCAAATCTTTCATCATTTCGAAGCGACTCTATGTATTCATAGAGGGCATCATAATTCTGCTTAACTGCTCCGACATCTATTCCAGGTTGTTGGAGACATCTGTTTACTCGATCAATGGTGCCAAGTAAATCAGACCAGACTGGGCACATGATTGCTGTTTCCGTGAGTTCCATCTTCTCAGCCAAAGCTTTGGCTTCCAGTCTCACTGATGGCGCGTCTTTAGGGCACTCGGCTATCTTCATTAGCGCCTTCTTTATGTCCTTGTAGCTTACGGAAAATGCTTTACAAGCGTCTGCGTGAGCTGACCACCTCGTATCAGACAAACATTTGAGTTTGATGGTGCGTTCATCGAGTGACTTCTTTAAAATGGCCTATCTTTGGGGAGATGCTGACAGTTATACATGGCTTGAATAAGTCTGAAGTATTTGACGGCTTCCAAGCAACTCTCTGCAGCAGCGACTCCTACCAGATTCAAACTGTGTGCAGCACAACATACCCACTGAGCCAATGGATTAATTTTACAGACTCTTGCTTGTACGCTTGAATAGACACCGGACATGTTGCTTGCATTGTCATATGACTGCCCTCGACAATCCATGACATCAATCCCATTGGCTTCCAGTACCTCTTCCAATTTTTCAAACAGATATTCACCATCGTGATGCTCAATGACGACGAACTGTAGAAACCTTTCACACGATATGCATCACATATCAAAATATTACCGTCAACTGATGCCTGGCGTCGAATCGACGGAAACACCATAATATTTAGCATCCTTTATTTCTCGCACGATGGTAGATTTCACCTTTTCGGCCAGTAGTAGGATAAACTCGTCGCATATTGTTGATGACAGGTACGATACACTTCCCTTTCCCTTGTTCCCATACACTTCAAGATGCTGGGCGAGAAATGGATCAAATTTTGAGACTAGTTCAAGACAACCAAGATAGTTTCCATTGTTAGCACAACCCAGCTGCTCAGTCGTGCCGCGGAACGGAAGCCCTCTTTCGGCGAGGAACGATATTACAGCGACAATTCGCTTCAGGACATTAGTCCAGTAAGCTTCCTTGTGCAGGTACTGCTGTTCAAATGATGTGTGAATCCTCTCTGTCACCTTCATTTCGAGTGACTTTTTGATTGCTAGAATATGGGCAGCCCCACGCTCCTGCGACGCTGGACTTGCAGAGGCATTCTTCCAATCATTGAATCCGATTCGAAAATGACTGTGATGGCTTTCGTGATCATCACCGTCGGGACATAGGAGTTTGCACACATAGCAGTAAAGTTTACCATTTGATGGAGAAAACAGCATCCAGTCCCTGTTCACCGTTTCCCCGTTCGTGAGTTTCCGCTGAAAGTGTTCGCGCCAAAAATACCGTGTTTTATCTGGATACACTCGGGCCGTATACGAAAAATCTTTGTTCCTATATTGGCAGGGAGGATTCTGGATGAAAATATCTACGAGTTCTGCGGAAAGAGTCCATTCAGCAGGATCAGGATTGAAACTACGAGCCGTAGCACTGGCTGCAGTTTCAATGCTTCCCTCATTGCTTGATGTGACGGTATTGGTATCATCAGCTTTCGAAATGTGATGCAGTGCGAGATTAGTTGATCCTTCGACATTGACATCAGATGACTGCATGCGCACATTCCGTTTGCTCTTCTCGACTCTGGTGAAGTGAAATTTTTTTGAAGATGGATCCAGACAGTCTTTTTGTTTCTGTTTCACGCCTCTTCTTTTTGTCACGTTTGCAAGTACCACTTTCGTGGTGCCGAATATATCCATCGGCCATAGTCACAAATTAAAAAACGACAAATAAGAGCAAAATGAAGAACTGCAAGCGTCAGGATGCTCGATAACCCACAGGAAAGTAAGAGTGTGCCAGTATGTTCATACTCAGCACGAACGTTACCCCACCCATCAGCCAGATGACCGTGGCAACGCCTGTGATTGGCTGAGTTGTGATGTGATCATATGGTTCCCACACTCACTGTCGACGATCACTGTGTCTGGCAGCATGCCAGCCGCCTTCGCTCATGGTGTGTACAGCCTTCCTGCACATGTCAAGTCACATAATTGAGACTGAAGAAAACGTCAGGGTCGAGGGTGACATAATTCAGAATAACTGAACTAAGGACCTATATGGTGCTCTGCGAATTTCCACAGCCGTAACTATATATATATATATATATATATATATATATATATATATATATATATATATATATATATATATATATATATATATATATATATATATATATAGTTACGACTGTGGAAATTTGCAGAACACCATAAACGTCCGTAGTTAAGTTAGACAGATAAGTCTGTGTTCAGTTAGATTTCCCCACCGTTGTTTGATGGGTTTTATTCGTGTCACAGGGCTGTGATCCTTTGAGGTAGGTTTTTCTTTTTCTATCGTTATTTTGAACCAACCACATCTCCACCACCATGACAACAACCAACATCACTCCCCTTAACCATAACACCAACCACAACCACACCTGCCTCTCAACAACCACGCCATCCTCACCACTCTGCCAGCAACCGTCAACATCTCCACGCCACGAACATCGCCTCACCTTCGTTCCCGAAACGACGCCATCTTTGCGCCAGCAGCGGCGGGATCCGATCAAACAGCATCGCTGCAGGAAGAGGCAAGGGTTCTCTCGCGGTGCAGCGCAAGTCTGGTGATTTCTACCACGTCCGCTCTGTGTGGAAGCTTCGCCTCGAAAAACGGATCACAGGAGAGAAAGGGGCGGGGCCTGTGGGGGTCGAAGGGTGTTGATTTCTACCACGTCCGCTTTGTGTGGAAGCTTCATCTCGGATCCAGAGGGCCGGTGATCTCTACCACGTCCAATTTCCACCCGGGGTCAAGGGTCAGAAAGCAAAGGCCAAATCTCGTCCCCCCGGCCCTATATAAGGGCGAGCAGAACGGAGCTTCGAGGCAGTCTGGAGGGGTCGGAGAGCCGAGTGGAGCCCGAAGTCTGGAGAGAGTCAGTTGGAGAAAGCCAAAAGCTGCGTGGAGACCACAGCCGGGGAGAGCTTGCCAGCGTCAAGGCAGTCCGAGGTGATCGGACCTCGGCGCGGTTCGCGCATCGCTGAGGAATGGACGGGGTCTTGGATCATTCGACTCTTATAGAGCATCAACTCTTATAGAGCATCAACTCTGACAGAGCACTAAAAGACCCGTTCGTTTGGCCGAAGTCACATTTGCCACGGGGCCGTGGGGTCTCAATAATCTACGGCCACAAGCAATTATACGGTGGCCGCAGTATTTCCACGGTCACACAATGCAGCAGTCACATATGTTTTTATTTTTCGGGGAGCCACACAGGGTATTTATAAATTGTGGAGACCGAAAACGTGGGGGTGTCGCACGGTGACCTTAGGGTGTTCCTGCAGCGGCCATAGAATTTTCAAGGCAGATGCAAGGTGCCCGCAAGGCGACCGCAGGGGGGCCCTAAGGCGAACGTGCGGCCAGACGGACGGTAACGAGTGGGTTCTTTTTTTTTTGTTTTGTTTTTTACCAGTTTTTTTTCTTTTTCGGCTTGTCGAATTGCTACGGCGAACGTAGAAATGAAAAAAAAGTTATAACTCCGTGCTATAATTCCACGGCGACCTTACGGCCTGTAAAATATAGCCAAACGGCGTAGGGCCACCTCAGAAACTCTGCGGCCACCGCACGTTTCTGTCAATTCAGAGGGCGTACGGCCGCCGTATCCTCGCCGTAGAACAAATTGTGGAGACCGAAAACGTGGGGGTGCCGTACGGTCTTTGATTTGATGTCGCACGGTGACCTTAGGGCGTTCCTGTGGCGGCCATAGAATTTTCAAGGCAGACGCAAGGCGACCGCAGGGGGGCCCTAACGCCACAATGGTTAAAGGGAATCCCCAATGGAGCACCGAGGCCAAACACCAGTCTTGGTGAGGTTGAAACCAACTTTAATAACACACATGATACAACATGCCTGACTCGGCCAAACCTTCCACGATAAAGCACCCCTGCACGGTAACCCCGTGCACCACGCTCGCACGACGGATTAAACCACGTACTCGACTGGCGTAACCACTTTTTTTTAATTTTTTTGTTATGATGTCATTTATCTACTATCATGCTTGGTGTTATAAATGAAGAAAGTAGGTGACAGTACATGACTTCAAGTACTGAGGCAGAGTACACAAAGTTAAGCAAGGATAATGGTCACTTAACCTGGAGGAGATCACATAAATCATGTACCAGTCAGTCAGATATACTGAGACCATCACCGGGTAGACTGCCCTCTGGTCTCGGGGATTATTCTGCCCCATGACAGTTTCTGCAAGCATTGTGACCACAATATGACTCGAAGCATCCACAATAAAATCCTTGAAGTGTTTGGGCTGGTATCGTACACGGTTGGAGCGTCTTGGTGTCTAGACGGTTGGGGAGACCGTTGGATGTTCCTCACAGGTGTCGCCGATGGCTTTGGAGTAACCAGGACTACAGGTGTCAAGCCTCGGGGATGCATCAGAACCTAGATCTGGTACCTGGCTACTCGGGATTGGGAAGGATTCATCACTGTCAGCAGGTGAAGACAGCTCATAGGGGATGAATGGGGGGTCTGGTGGTTTTGTTGCTGGTTGGAGGCATACGTCTTCGGTTTGTTGTGCAACACCATATCCATATCCCCGATTGCGAGGGAGTGGGGGTGTATCCTTCCAGTAGTCTGGGACTTTGTAGCATTCAGACTTTTTCACCCGATAAGCTGCACTCCTCAATTGGGACCCCACAAATTTACGTATGTTGCACCAGGGTACATCGGTGGCAGAGACGAGGTATTGGTTTCTTGCACATGACTTGTTACGATCAGAGTACAAATAGATCAAATCACTGACTTCCACTCACACATTGGGCTTGACGGGCCCCATGGGTGCCTTCGACTTCTCACTATGGGGGTGATTAATGGAATGAAGATGGTGTTGGGCTTGTATCATTTGTATGTCTGAGAAAGGGATTTGTTGATTGGTGAACTGATCCCGCTGGCACCACATCTCTCGAGCCGAGAGTTCCTGTGCACAAACTCGTGAGTTCATACTGGCGGTGGCCAGTGTGAGGGTTAGTGGAGTTACTGGTCCTCCCGTCGGCTCCTGTCGTAGAAGTTCGTCTTCACATTCACGAACTGCCTTCTCGACGATGGGATTCTTGTTGGGATTTTTAATGTGACCAATCTCGATGCACATCCGTTGATGTTTAAGAAGCTCATCGTGGACCAGACATGTGAAGCCAGGAGCCGGATTGGTGCGGATGACAGCAAGTGGTCCATCCAATGGCTGAAGCTCTATGCATAAGCGGATCAAGTTGTTGCGGAGCGTGATGTGTTGTTCATTCTCCACAATGCAGGATGTAGTGTAGGAAGTGGAACATTCTCGCAATATAATAACTAGCTGGTGATTGCATTTGATGATATCAGCTGTGAAGGATACCCTAACAGCACCAGGGGGTTCTTCAGTGGACTGCTTGGTAATGGTATGAGGAATGTTGCGCAATGCAGCACACTGGTGACACCTCGAGGTTACCTGATCGATTGCTCTGTCCAAGTCAAGAGCATAAAAATAGCGGTGAATCACAGAACTGAGTTGATGACGACTCGAGTGATCCAGTTGAATGTGCAATGCTGTTAGTAAGCCATTGACTACCTGACGTGGGACAATAATGCACTCACATGCCGAGGACAAGGGCTCGTCCCGACGGACTACATCTCGGCCATCTTTGGAAAGTGATGCAGCGTGGAGGTAACGTTTGACATCCTTGATTTTGGTTGTTTTATTCGATGGGCGGGTGCCCTGAATCAGGTGGGCATGAGTCCGCCTTAAGTCTGCGCACTCTGCCTGAACTGCTATCCAGGCAGTTCTGTTGGTGAAGGTCAGTTTGGTTCGGCCGGAAATAATGTCATGGGTTGACACCTGCAGGACTACGGCCTCCTCCTCGCGTCTTATGAATGCACAAATTTGACAGGAGGTGTCGGTACAGTCTGGTGCATTGCGGCTGGCAAAATGAGATGGGGCATTGGCGGATCCTGCGAGGTGCCGTACGGTCGCTTGATAACGGCTGACGGTGGACAGGAATGTGGATAGACGAGGGCTCGCTGAAAACTCGCCATGACAGAGCTTCTCATATGCTTGTACGCACGACTTGCTATCAGTGAGGATGGATGCATGATGTTTAGATAGGATAATGAAGGGACTGAAGTGTTTTACTGATACAGCAATGGAAAGGGCCACAACGTCACATGGCAACCAGGTAGGTTGGCATCCATGTAACTTTGCGCTAAAAAAAACCCGCAAGGTGAGGTCTTCCATTGCACGCGATGTACAGAGTTGATCCAATGCTGTGTTTTTTGACAGAACCATCCATCACGATCCATAGCTGATCACTTGGACGAGGAAGAGTAATTGTACGAGCTGACGAAAGAGCAGCTTGGGCTCTGTGGAAGGCAGAATGTAACTCATCAGTCCACACAACTCTGTCCAGTGATTGGCATCCAGCCACAACATCATCCAAGGGGGATAAGAGAGCGGAGCAGTTGGGGATAACACGAGCGAGAACCTTATATGCCCCGATAAAGGATCTCATTCCCCTGACCTTCTCAGGAGCCGAACAAGTAGAGAGTGTTGCCACACCTGGCCTGGATAGTACCGCTAGACCAGATCCATCCTAAGATGGTGGTGCTCTTTGGACATACAACTGTCTTCGTAGCAGAGAGGCGAAGTCGACATTTATGCAGAGCCTGCAACACCATTCTCCAGTTCTGGAGAAGTTCGTCCAATGTGTCACCACCGCAATAGAAGTCGTCAGCGAGTTTGGCGACGGTCCCCTTCTCGAAGAGATCACCAAGGACGCGACACATGAGTTGTTCGAGTGCCGTCTCTGATCCAGGCATATCCACGTATTCCCCGGAAGGGTGTGGCTACACCGCAGTACTTCATGGACTGGTGAGATAATGGGATTTGGTAGAAGGCACTCGTAAGGTCGGTAGTAATTAGATACTTCCACTGAGCAATTTTGCAGAGGATGGAATCTACATTTGGCATAAGAGAGGGTTGGGGCTTGCTTCATCAGCCCACATCAGCAAAGGCTGTGACTAAGCGGAACCTGCCACTGGGCTTCTTGATCAAGAATGAAGGATTCAGGTATTCCACAGTAATCCCCATGTTCTCAGGGCGAGCAAAGACTCCAAGCCTTTCTAGTTCATCAAATTTGTGTTGTAGTTCACGCAGTTTATCTTGCGCATACTGTGGTAGAGTTGTGGAGTTGTGGCCCACTGTGTTGTGGAGGCTGAACGGGGCCCATGTTAACAACAGCCTCAAAGGGGCCTGCAGCACCATTGTAGCCTTGGAACACTGGGCCAAACACTTCATCATACTCTTCAAGAAGGGCACAAAACTTTGATCGTGTGTCAGGAGCGAACATGTTGTCAGGGTCGAGGGTGACAGTCGAAGAGTGTCCTGAGAGTGAAGTGAGTGTGCGTTTTAATTTGGGGAGGGGGGGGTGCTGGTCTCGGTATAGTCATCTGGGTGTTCTTCGAGTATGTACACAGGCGGATTTGGCAAAATTGCTCATGTCGTTTGAGAACACGTGGTTCGTTAATTAAATTGGGGATCCGAACCTTCCCGCTGATGCTACGGATGACACTCGGTGGGGGACAGTACTCAATGGGTCGCAGCGACCTCGCACTGGGGGCATCCGTGCGAGGTTCGAGTGCGAACGCTGAGTCGATTCTCGACATGTCACATGGAAGGACCATTTCGATGAACTCACCAGGCCACAGGGTAGTTGTGTGGGGTGGGGCACGTACGACATGTGCTCGGCGTAATTCATGGCGATTAAGGCTCCCTTCCTGAGAACCATAAACGTATGTGGTGCCGTCACCCAGGATAAATTAATGCTTCACAGGGCAGATTGAGATGTCATTAGACTCCATGAAAGGTGTTCCTGCTAGTACTTCTACGTCAAGATTTTCGACAACCAGGCCCTCAAACTGAAATTCCCTTCTGTCGCGAGTCAGTGTCAGTCTGGTCTCACCAACCACTTGAAGAGGGGAAGACCAATCAGCCTGACTAGCGGACAGTGCACTCTTCTGAATCTTGGCTCCAAACCTCCTTACAGTTGTCTCCCGAATCAGGTTACCCGTGGCCCCACTGTCGATGGTAACTCGGGTTGTGTGGTGGCCGTGGAAGGTGTCTAGATATGGAGACTGGCGAGTCTGGACACGTGAGATAGTGGACGGTTCTGTATAGTCTATGTTATTAACTACCTTGTCCATATGGGCATATGTTATGTCTCCAGACTCGTCGTCTGACTCTTCAGTTATGTCAGCCACATGGCGTGCTCTGGCGATGTACCGACGATCTCGTTCGGGCAGGAAAGGACACTCACTGAGGAAATGACCGTAATCAGTGTGGCGTACTTGTTTGCAGAGGGGACAGGACTTCGTAAAGTTGTTGGAACGAGTCCCTGAAAAGACTTGACGAGGTTTTGATGATGATGGGAACGATGCCAGGCGGGGGACCTGTGGTCGAGACGTTGAAGTACGCAAGGACGTTGTATCTTCAGCAGCATGGAACTCATCTAATAGTGAGTCAAGCGCCTGGGATATCTCCGGTCTGATGGAGGCCAAAGTACGGGACCTGAGTTCAGTTCCATAGCGTTGTTTGACGAGTCCGGGGAGTCCACTGTGGACAAGGCAAAGCCATGTGAGCACAATAAAGTTCTCCAACGAGGGAGATAATTCCTCATCTTCCGTGATCGGTTATGGTGGAAGATGCTGCCATCTTGTCAAAGCAAGTTATCCTCCACAAACGCCATCAGGCGTTGGTATAAATCTTCATGGCGCTCTTCGGGGTTATGGCGTATCGCTGCAAAGTCAATGAAGTGTGCACCCGTCGAATAGAATCCAAAATGTTGTCGAATCGATTGCCATATGTTGACTACAGAGGTGGAGTTTCGGACTATGGTGTTGCGGGATATCACAGGGCAGTAGTTTGCAATCTGACCCAGCATAAGTTCCAGTACGGTGACTTTCTGTTGGGCAGTGTGACGCTGCACAACAGGGACATCGTCACCATCATCCACAAGTCCACGAAGAGGGAACGCTCTGCTCTGCTTCTCCCAGGTGACGCCCTCAGTGAGGAAGGGCGCAAAGTTGGGATCGAGTGATAAAATATAAAGAAAATTGTCTCCAATTTTCAAACGAGTTCACCGTTTCACTCTTGCTAAGTGACCACTGCTTCGGTGCATGGTATGTGGTGGCCATTTTGACGACGGGCACGTTGTACAGACGATGTTTATGACACAGCTACAGAGTGAGCTGGTGGGTCGCTCACCTTCTTGTGAGGTTAGGGTTCGAAGATGGCTCTCGTAACAGTGACGTTCTGCCGATCGCCGTCTCCGGGGTGCAGAGTGCGTGGAATCGTATCCCGACGCTGCCACCACGCCAGAATGGTTAAAGTGAATCCCCAACGGAGCACCGAGGCCAAACACCAGTCTTGGTGAGGTTGAAATCAACTTTAACAACACACACGATACAACGTGCCCGACTAGGCCAAACCTTCCACGATACAGCACCCCTGCACGGTAACCCCGTGCAGCACGTTCGCACGACAGATTAAACCACGAACTCGACTGGCGCAAGGCGAACGTGCGGCCAGACGGACGGTAACGAGTGGATCTTTTATTTATTTTTTTTGCCAGTTTTTTTTGTCGGCTTGTCGAATTGCTGCGGCGAACGTAGAAATGAAAAAAAGTTATAACTCCGCGCTATAATTCCACGGCGACCTTACGACGTGTAAAATATAGCCAAGCGGCGTAGGGCCACCCTGAGGCCACCACACGTTTCTGTCAATTCAGAGGGCGGACGGCCGCCGTATCCTCGCCGTAGAGCAAATGTGACTTAGGCCTTCCTCTCAACCGCGTTGCCGGCCGGGGCCCGGATCACCTCGCCGTCGCAAGGCCGCAATCAGGCCCGGCTGTCCTAGTGGTCAGGGAAACGGACGTCACGACCTGCCCATTGTCTCAAGGCCGCAATCAGGCGCGGCTGTCCTGGCGGCCGTGGCGAGCAGACGTCGCGACTTGCCCATCATCGCACCACGAGGGTGCGGGTAAGCCGCATCGGTCTCGCGAACCCATTCGGTCAACCAAGGCTCACGCACTATAAAGGTCCACGGACCCTGTCTGCCACTCTCGTCTATGAGAGTGGCCCTTTCCTTCCTTTTGAGTGAATCTTGTGGCGCCGTGTCGACAATTAAAAACTGCCTGTGACTGTACATTTATTAATTATATACGGTCGTAGTGCTTTTCCTTTGCATACGTCACGTGATTGCTTTTGTTTGACTGTATATGTGTACGTGTAAAATAAATATGCTTTGTTTGTATCCCGTTCGAAGCGTCCTCTTTCCCCTATTGAAAATGCCATCTTGCATCGCGGAATAAATAGTGGGGTTTCAAACACCCGTTAAATAGAATCGGATCCGGCGAGGTCGGCGATAATACCCGCTCGGTTATCACTGCAGAACGGAACGGACCGCTTAAGCGGTTCGTGTCCCAAGCTGACCTGCGTCGAGGTACGGCTGCCCGGTCAGCTCCCCGCGCAGGTACTTAGGTATATCGAATTCGGCGAGTGAGCCTATCTTGCGCGGGTAGACAATTGGCACGGCCGTGGTGGGGTTGAAGACCCACCCGTGACAGGGTTCCGGCGTTAGCTCCGGAAAGTTACGACTGAATTGTCCGTCCGGTGGGCGACGCGGTTGCGATTCGAGGTACGCGGCCGATCGCACGCTGGCGGGCGCGAATTCGTAACAATAAATATATATATATATATATATATATATATATATATATATATATATATATATATATCTTCTTCTTCTTCTCCTTTAGGCTGCTCCCGTTAGGGGTCGCCACAGCGGATCATCCGTATGATCCGCATAGTGATTTGGCACATGTTTTACACCGGATGCCCTTCCTGACAACCCTGGTCGCCTCTTACGACACAGGGATATGGTACACCTATTTTAACCGGGGTATACACCGGCCCAGTACACTGGTACTCATTTCGCCGACCTCGGAAGGATGACAAGCTGAGTCAACCCCCTGGTTTATTAATTGAATGGCCCAACGGGGCTTGAACTCAGGACCTTTTGGATCCCAAGCCGCTGTCTCCTAACCACTGCGCCAACACACCAGGCATATATATATATATATATATATATATATATATATATATATATATATATATATATATATATATATATATATATATATATATATATATAACACACTGTCGGCAATAATGAGCCATGCTTCCCCATCATCTCAGCTCGCTCACCTACTTTTTCTTTTTTTTCATTTACGGATGCATTCCGAGGGTTCTGTGATTTTTTCCCGGTGTGTCAGTTTTGAATTCCGTCGGTATGCAAAACTTCAGCTTTCCACGTCACCCGGAAGGTGCTGATTTTTACTTTCAGCCAGTCAGTGAGCCAGTCTTCTTCTCCTTGCATATGGCAGTGTAGCTCCCAGGGTAGCTTTCATTTCTTGGAAGCATGACTGTGTCCCTCTACCAGTACACACTGGTACTCATTCCACCGACCACGGAGGGATGACAGGCTGAGTCAACCCCCTGGTGCATTAATTCAGCGGCCAACGGGGCTTGAACTTAGTACACTAGGTTCCCAAGCCACTACCCTAACCAATGAGCCAACTCCAGGCTCTCGTGAGCCAGTGAGTCAGTGGTTAAAATGAGCTTGATTGTGTCAGCATAAAAACCGTGCTTCTGCATCGTCTCAGGTCGCTTACCTGCATTTGATTTTGCATTTATTTGTTTTCATCTATGCATGCTTTCCGACGGTTCTGTTATTTTTTTGCTGTTGTATAGGCTTTGATGTCCGTCGGCACACAAAATTACCGTGCTTCCCCATTGGCTTGGGTCACTCACCTGCATTTGATTTTTCATTTATTTATGATCATTTATTTATATTTTCATTTACAGATGGTTTCCGACAATCCTGTGATTTTTTCCTGGTGTATCAGCTTCGATATCCATCGACACTCACAAAATTACCATGCTTCCCCATTGTCTCAGGTCACACATCTGCATTTTTTTCATTTTTTTTTATATTTTCACTTATGGATGCTGTCCGATGATAGTATAGTGTGGTTTTTTTTTTCCCCCATGTACTGGCTTCGTTGTCCATTGGCACGCAAAACTTCAGCTTTCTATGCACCCAGAAGGCACCGATGTTTAATTTCAGTCAGTCACTCAGTGGTTCGAAAGAGCTTTCGTATACATATATATATTGGTTCACGAGCGCCAGCCAGAGTGACCACTATATTCGTTTTGTCTGTGTGTCTTTATGTTGGGTAGTCGATCGAGTGGAAAAAAAAATTCCAAAAATGTTTTTTTTGAGATTTGTTCTACCCTTATTATCAGTATTTAAAATGGCGATTTCAGTTAATACAATGGCGATTTCGATGAAACTTGGTTGGTAGGTTCATACCATGATCTAGTTGTGTGCAAATGAGAACCGTTGCTATGGACACCACCGTTGCCTAGCAACGGGACTTTGAAATTTTTGAAAAATCATTAAAAAAAAATTTTTGGAAAATCAAAAATCGGGCCACCTGCAACTGTGGGCAGTACATTCAGCCATATTGTAGAAAATTTCCAGCCGGATCCTATGAAAACTGTCAGGGAAGATAGACTTTGAATGAACCCTGGTCAAAAACAAAAAAACGAAGTTCGTTATATCTCAGACTATGAGTCAGATATACATGAAACTGGTATGGTAGGTTCATGGTATGTCCTAGTTATGTGTGAGAAAGAACCGTTGCTATGTACCTCTCCGTTGCCTTGCAACGGCCGAAAAACCTCTAAATGTGGGGATCTTTTAACGAAAAAACAATCTGCAGCATTAACCCTTGAAGCTAGAATCATGAATTTTCTTGTGCTTAATCCTCAGGTCATTCCCCATCAAACGGGCCCATCGCGTCAGGTTCTATTGGGTAGGCGACTACCCATGTCCGCCTACCGGCTTGTATGTCTGTCTGTCCAGAGCACAACTTCGTGGGATGTGATCCGATTTGGATGAAACTTGAATATGATGTTGATATCGATGCCTAGTTTTGTCTTCCTGGCGATGGGTGTCCCACGCCCATTGTGGGCAGAGCCACGCACACTTGTAATTTTTGTTTTTTGTCATATTTTTTTCTCGTTTTTTTATCGAAATTCCCGCATGAGAAATTGTGCGCAATGGCCATATGTACAACATGTAAAAAATTCAGTTTGATTCGGTCAATTTTGAGGGAGAAGATATGGGCAGTGACAGATAGTAGGGTAGCAGCTAAGATTGCCCATTGTGGGCGGAGCCGCGCCCACTTGTAATTTTTGTTTTTAGCAGCGTCTCGTTTATCGAACCCTGTTCATAGAGAGCTCGGCGTTCTTCTTCTTCTTCTTCTTCTTCTTCTTCTTCTTCTTCTTCTTCTTCTTCTTCTTCTTCTTCTTCTTCCTCTTGTTCTTGTTCTTGTTCTTCTTCTTCTTCTTCTTCTTCTTCTTCTTCTTCTTCTTCTTCTTTTTCTTTTTCTGAAGACAAAACCTTAATCTCGAGGACTCGGTTCTTGTATATGCAAGATCCGGATCTCCTTAAATACTGAGCACATGTACACATCCTCACATTGACGGTGCCTTTTGAGAGCGTCTATCATGAACTTTTAAATATATTCGGACATTTGCTTTAAAGTTTCGAAAAGTTCACGTTACTATTTAAAGATTATTCCATTTATCGTATTGTAATTTCGTAAATACATTATTTATTTCGTAAATCTATATTAATATTTCGGCACGACCCTTTTTTTGTTCCACCATCAGATTTTTGTTACTGCATGAAATGAAATGAGCTTTGACATATATAGTAACGATATTATTTCGATATTAATATTTCGGCATGCCCCTTTTTTGTTTCACCATCAGATTTTTGTTACTGCATGAAATGAAACAAGCTTTGACATATATATATATATATATATATATATATATATATATATATATATATATATATATATATATATATATATATATATATTTATATATATATATATCTATATATATATATATATATATATATATATATATATATATATATATATATATATATATATATATATAGTAATGATATTATTGTCTTCCTTAAGAGGCCCCTCAAAATCTATATTAATATTTCGACATGCCCTTTCTTTTGTTCCACCATCAGATTTTTGTTACTGCATGAAATGAAACAAGCTTTGACATATATATATATATATATATATAGTAATGATATTATTGTCTTCCTAAAGAGGCCCCTCAAAATTCGTTTTGATGATTATGGTAGTTTAACAGTTCAAAAACTACATTTGCAAAATGCGAGGAATTATTGCACAAAAAAGAAATAAAAATGTTTCCCATTTTTTTTAGAGGACCACTAAGATGAGTTCAGCTCATATAATCACGCTCCATTTGGGGAGAAAACAGTTGAGTTCATACCTGACAAATTTGCACTTTCCATGTGCCATTGTTTCTTCACAAAACCATGACTTTCTGACTAAGTCCAAAGTATTTCTTTGCTTTTTTTATACATGGTTGCCGTTTTGAAATTTTCATCGACCGATACCCGCTTCCCAGCCGGACCAACTACCAACAAAGTATCGCCCGGTCAGTTACGGTTAAACCCAAAATCATGATCATCGTTTTAGTGTGGAGGTGAGTAGTGACAGTGTACTTGGGTCTTTTACGGGTGGGTGCGGGATTATGTGCACGTGCACATAAAAATCTGGCAACCCAACTTGAATCGAACAACAATGGCCGCTTTATCCTTGAAATTTGAACCGACAGAAATAGCCTTCGAGCCTTCAGTGCTTCAGTGAGCCTTGAGTCTACCGCTCCGGGTAAAAGTACTTCTTCAACTGTCTCACAAGTAAGAGTTTGATCGTGATGGCAGATGCCAATAATGACAAGGAATATGAAGACTCCTCAAGTCACTCCTCTGATGAAAATTCTGTTGCAAGCATACCCCCAAGTCCAAGCCCTAGCCGTGATCCTAACAGTGATATTGAACATCCTCATGAATCAATGGATGAAAATGATAAATATATTGTTTAAAATACATTCATGCTATCTGTCTTTTACCATATGTTGCCAGTGACTCCCGTCGAAGACGGGCACCTTTATTAGTACACGATATACCGTAAATACATAAATACATTATGATGGGTCTCTCAATTGGCTTAATGAAGGCACGTGACAAAATATCGGAAGTTGTTTTTTTTTTTAATACATAATTTAAAGGTCATTCCCCACCGAAAGTCTTGAAACCATTTTGCTCTATCTCGAACACCTTGCCCGTGGCGCCTCCTTCAAGTTTGTTTTTTACGTTGATTTCATCAAAGTATGGATAATCTGAGGAGTGCAAAATGCCATATAGCCTATATGACGTTATATTGTTCCTGGAATGTTCCAGAGGAAGTTTTGCACCAAAGGTCATTATCCTTGACCTTTGACATTTAAAGGCCACAAAGGTCAAATTTTCAAAGTTGTGGGAATCGAACCGGGTTTTCGACCTTCTTCAACAAACTAACTCCAATAAGCTATAGCACATATCCTGTTTTCTTATTTTAATGTCCACAACATTGTTTTGTGACCTTTAAAGGTTATGCAAAGGTCAAATTTTGAAAGTTGTTGAACGAAACCGGGTTTTCGACATTTTGCAGCTAATAACCTGTCACTCGTACCACATCATGTTGATCATTTTTATAACTTGGTCAAACATTATCACATTGTCTCATCCTTGACTTCTGAAACAATCTACGTCGTCAAATACCGCTCGTGAACCATCGTCGCCTCCCCGCTGGTATGTTTATTTTTTTATTTTTTCAAAAATGCACAAAGAAACACACAACTCCTAAAATATATCTCTCACACACACACACACACACACACACACACACACACACACACACACACACACACACACACACACACACACACACACACACACACACACACACACTCGTACATGCAAATAAGAGTCTAAACCCCAGTGTTGTTCTTGTGCCTGCCCCACGATTCAATTCCATATTCTCCCCACTCCCACTGCCAAGTAAAATTAACTAGATTGATGGATTCTGTGGTGTTAATGTTGTGGGCTGCTGTTGAGTTAATGTGCTGCTGATAGAGTACAGGCATGATGGACCAAATGGCTTCCTCTTGTCAATTTTCCTTTTGTATACAATACAAGCACAAGAAAAGTCAGAATTATATGGACAAGATATTCCCAGGATATAAGAATCATTAATCCATGCTCAAATAATGAGATGATTCCTTTATTAATTATCCTTGAAATACAAGCTTTTTTCATTTTATGAAATTTATCAATGGGGCTTTAGCTCAAAAATTGTAGCTCCAATGTTTATGGCCCTTGGAGCAGTTGTAAATTCATATCAGAGCGTACCGTGAGTTGAAGAATGTGAGTACCTTCACGTTTATTTTAATGTCGTGAATCACACTGTGCCTAACACATCAACTTACACACGCATGCACGATTAGGAACGCCAGTACCTTGATGCTCTATCATACTGAAGAAGGTGAACTGAATGTACGTTTCATCGTAAATATCAAATGTACTCATATTTCTTCCCTTGATCACATTCCCCATCATGTTTCCTGAAAATGTATGATCATCTTTTTGTATTACCCAGCCCATCAAACGTACTGACGAAAGAACCTAACCAAAGCTGGAAGCTGGATTTATTTAGTCTTATAACGAACCAGCAATCACGAGTTTGTTCAAAACATAAATTTTACACTCATTAAGGCCTGTCGATCTGTGTTGGCTGAAATGGATGTAATCAGCAGAACTTTTATTGAGGTATGCTAACTGGTGTGGGAAGGAAGGAGAGGCTGACTTTTTGAGCATTCCCCCTTCATCGGATCAAAAGAGCTCTCATCTGAGAAAAATATATATTATGGAACCTTTGACATACAAAATAAGGAAAATGCAAACAGGTGGTTTAATGAGATAATTTTCTCTTCCAACAGAGGCCTGTAAACATAAATGCGATGTTTGAGTGATACTCGAGTTCCTGGCCTTGGAACAGTGATTCTCAACGCGTTTCAGTCCTCAGACCACCAGGCCAATCAAAATTTTTTCGTGGACCACCTCCTTTTTGAGACATGATCAAAAGAGAGTGGACAACAAACGTTTTGGTTTGAAATATATTTCTTACTAACAGATTTTTGGATTCTCTTCTCACTGACAAGCTTTTCAATGTTTGGCGTGGTACTAGATAATGCACAACTAATATCACTTTCCACTGCAAGCTGATTCCTCGGTTTGGACTTAATGTGCAATAAACACGAAAATCCAGTCTCGCACATATAAGTTGACTCAAAAGGCAAAATAAATCTGACTGCATGTGTTGAAAGATTTCAGTAACTTCCGGTCATGCTGACCCAAATTTTCTCCATGGTCGACTGCTGGTACACGTCTTGAGCCGCAAGATCATTTTTCAGATCCAAGAATTTCTCCTTCAGATCCTCTGGAACACCATTAACATCTGTTGTGAATGGATTCCTGATGAAAGATAACCCATCCCTTATCCTGTCCACCTCCGGAAAGTATCGTTGGAATTCGTCCCGTAGCTTCCGTAAATGATCGAGAATTTGTGTCCGAATGGTTTCCTTTTCCCCAAACATGGCATCCACATTTGGAAATTGAACTAATTTATTGCCTTCGACTCATATGATCCAGAGTTCCAATTTGTCAAGAAAAGCCTTGATGATGCTTTGGTGAAAGAACAGATTTGATCTTTCCCTTTCAGCTGAAAATTCAGTTTGTTAAAGATTATAAAAATAGACAAGAGACAAATTCTAAATTTGACTGTCAGAATATTTCAGAATTATTCTTTCCCTTGAGCCTGGAGAAACAAATACAACTCCTCTCTCAATTGAAAAACTCTGTTGAGTACGTTCCCTGCTGACAACCACCGTACAGAAGTGTAGAACAGCAACACATCAAAGTCAGAACCCATGTCCAGGCAAAATCTTTTGAACAGCCTGGTGTTCAGAGCCAATGATTTGATGCAATTCACCACCTTCACCAACCCTTTGAAGGTGGCGTTCAGTTGATTAGGCAATGTTTTTGATTGCCTAATCTTCCTTATGAATGAAGCAATGAACGGTTACCATTGGAGCACGCTGTTTCACCAATGTTTGGAAACCCAATCTTGAGTCCAGCATGGCAGTTGCACCATCAGTGGTGGTGACACCGACAAGATTTACCCAATCCAGACCATGTACTTCAAAGAAATTGTTAACAATTTCTATCTCATCCTGAGCCTTTGTGGTGGTATAACGAGTCTTACAAAAAAGAAACTCGTCTTTGAAGTCTCCCTCAACCATGTATTGTGCAAACACCAATTGCTGAGAGCACAATGCGATGTCAGTCGATTCATCCAATTGTATGGCAAACAATGGAGACTTCTTTATTTCATCCACAACTTGTTCACTGATGTTCTGTGATATCTCACTTGTACATCTTAATGCTGTGTCGTTAGAGACAGATATATCATTCAGCTTCCTTGCTACTTCCTCTCTAAAACAAGCCACACTGTCTCTTTAGCACAGGGGAGCACAAGTTGCTCAACAATGGTATGAGGTTTCTTGGCCTGTGCAACTTTGTATGTAACAATGTAGGAAGTGCACACTGCATTGCTTGACTTTTAGTAGAATGCGCCTGTTGAGTCAAGAGTGCAATTTTGTTCTAATCAAATAAACTTTAGTCGAGTTGTGTTGAAAAATGTTGAAATGTCTATAATTCGGTCATGACCTTAAAAATTAAGTCAATGTCAAAAAATATTTTTTATTCCCAGTATTGATGCAAAATTTAATTTAGAAAGTGCCAGCCCGATCCGAGAAACACCTCGGACAGATCAAGGGGAAGCTTCACCCACGTTCCCCAAGACTTGGGGATACCAGGGTGTTCACGAATAATTAATTAATAGGTCACATGGTCCGAACGGATGGACAACCCGAAAATATAATGCCAACAGCGGGACTTGGTTAGTGGAGGCATAATTTTTGTATACCTTATTGAGGCTAGTGTAAGAGTTAACACACAGAACATACAACAAAGGGAGCGGAGACAAGAGTGGCGCGAGAGGGACACACAACAACAGTAGGGTACAGGGACATCAGGAGATCTGTAAAAGGGAGAAGGATGGGGTGGGGTACACAGCAGAAATAAATTGGCAGAATTTTTTTAATTGGCACAAATGAAATTGGTAGAATGGTAAAATGAAATTTCACAAAAATTTTCTTTGGTAGAAAAAAGGAAGAACAACCAAAATGGTGGTTTTGTCCTCCTCGCGGTCAAACACCTTGATGTTTAACTCACAGTGCTATCATCTAAATCGAGTGTAAATGCACTTTACCAGAAGCTATCTCGAGAGAGCAATTTCGTTCTGATCGGACAACTCTTCCTCGAGTTAAAGGTGAAAAATGATAAAATGTCCATAATTCGGTCATGACCTTAAAATTTGGTCAATGTCACAAATATTATGTTCACCCCACATACTTTCTCTTCACATTATTGATGCAAAATTTCATTCCGAAAGACCCAGCCGGCTCCGTTATACAGCTCTGGCATTGGCAGTGAAGGAAAAAAAAAAAAGGAAACCTAAATGGTGGTTGAGTACTCCTCGGCCAATGGGGTCGAAGAAACTCTTAGGGACAATGAAAAATTGGGGGCACAAATTGCAGAAACAAATCCTACAACAGGTATAAGCCAGCCTCTGTAGAATCGGGTATCAGCCTCCTCTTTCATGAAACTGACACAATAAACTGCCTATCCATAGTCTTGCTGCTTGCCTATCCATAATCTATCCATCATCAAGAACACTGCCTATCCAGAGTCTTGCTGCCTGCCTATCCATAATCTGTCCATCATCAAGAACGCTGCCTATCCATAATCTTGGGAAGACAGAAGGATGCTGATAATACTTGGTTATTTTAAATACGCATCTCTTAAAGTGCAATAATTTATTGTGTTGGCTCATCATTCATTTAGTATTGATACTTAACATGAAGGGAATTTTTAACATGAAGGGAATTTTGCATTTGTCTTGAATCGTGGTGTGCTGTTGACTGTGTCTAACCTTCGAGACTTTTTGGTTCTTCAAGGCCCTTTCAGGAGCCACTATTATCTTCTTTGTACTTCTGTATACATTGTTTTTTGCAAGGTCAATTTCCAGGGAGTTGCAGCTGGCAGTGATGTAACATGAAGAGTTGAGATTATCTTTACTAGAAGCACCCGCTCCCTTCGGGAGCCGTCAAGGGGTCATGTTATTATATTTATGCCTATTTTACTCCAAGGGGTCCCAGGATTACACATACAAAAAATGGTTGCGATCGTTTCAAACGTTTTTGCGGTACCTGGGAACAGACAGACGGACAGACGGTGAATTATAGTAAGATCATCATCATTATCATTATGAACTCTGCTTGACTTAATGCAGAATGAGGAAACCTACTTTGTTACAGTTGCCAATGCAAACATTATGCTTAGCTGTGTTTGTGAAGATTCTCCACTTTAAGTTTGACGATTATGCTGTGCCAATTTATCCTGACAATTTCATCAGAATTCTTTTTTTCCAAAGATCTCAGGCTCATGTAGATAACGACATCTTACTTAACGGGTCCAATTAATCTCACCTTCTTATGGGATCAGCCCTGGAAAGTTTTTGGCCCAAGTTGTTCACAAAATTGCTTAACGTTCGACCGAATGCGATTTGGGGAGAAATTTGTGATTTGTTCAGGGTGGCAGTGATAACTCACCTAATCGTTATGACAGACACAAATGACATCTTTAGCATCCACCAATAACCAGGGCTGGCAGACAGGTCAAAAATCACACTTTCACTGTCTCTCCGAAAGGACCATCTGGAACCTCCCCCCTCCCCCCCCACCACCCCATCTACTTTCTCAACAATCCTCTTGAAGAAATTCTGTCACTGAAGCTTTTGGGTCTCATTATCTGCCATGATCTCTCCTGGGAAAGCCACATTTCCAAGCTAACCTCTAAAGACATTCTGGGCATCCTCCATTGTGCGAAGTCCTTCCTTGGCACACCTAAGCTCTTAACTACACACAAAAGCTTTCATCCACAGCTTGAGCGAGTACTGCTCTGCCCTCTGGGTTGGTGCTCTTGCACCACACCTAGCTTGGCTTGACATGGTGGAATACAAGGCTTTTCAGATTATCGGTATCTCCACTTTGAGGTACTCAGGCAGGTTGGTGGTCTTTCTGTCTTCTACCATCTACTCTCTGGCCTTGCCCTCCCTGCTCTGTCTGTGCTCTGTGCTCTGTCCTCCCCCCCCCAACTATTTCCGTAGGGTGCTCAAGGTCCGCCAGCAACCCCCTTCTGGTGAAAATGCCAAAAATCAAGAATCGCTGCTCACTTTCACACTTTTATTCCTCTTTTTTCCCACCTCTGGAACAAAGTCCCACACTCTCTTCATTCCCACCCTTCCCTCCTGGTCTTCAAAACAGTTGTTCACCACCATCTCATGTCTTCCCCCATTCAAAACCACGATCTTTTCTACCTCAGCTAATCCACCCCAAACCCACCTCCTTCAAATTCCCTGTTTTCCTTTCTTAAAATCCCTGTAGTGTCCATATTGTTTACCCCGTGTACCCCGCCCAATCCATCTCCCGTTCACAAATCTGCTGATGTCCCTGTTACCTTCTGTTTTTGTGCTTCCCTCTCTCACCCCCTCTCGTCTCCTGCTCCCTTTGTTATATGTTATGTGTATTCACAATTATACGAGGCTCGAAAAAGTATCGAAAAAAAACAAAACAATCTTTCAAATAAATGGTACACACATGGATGCATTGCCCTGCAGGCAAAATATCAGAGTGAGAGTTAATCGTGGGTCTAAATTTGAACCTAGACTAGACAGCTCAAATTTGAGTGGACATACTTTAAAGCGAACTTGACACCCTTTAAAGGCTCATGGAGAAGTTTGTAACTATGTTACATAAGTATAATACAATAATATTGCTCAGGAAACCAGACAAAGAAGAATACCACACATAAAAACACCGAAGCATAAATCAAAATTACCACATCCACAAGGGCAAAGTGTTGCATAGGCAAAAAAAACCGAGACACCAGAAACAAGGGTAAGAATACCAAAATGCAATGTGTGGTAAACACTGCTCTGTGGTGCAGAGATGTGGACACTTAATCACACAATGGAAAGCAGGCTGAAAGCTTTTGAGAAGTGGGTGTATTGGCAGATGTTCAGAAGCTCCTGGATTCTGGAAACAGAAAAAGACAAATGAAGGAGTGTTTATGACAGGTATATAAAAGAGAAGCTTGTTGGGTGCCATTGACGAACATAAGGTGGATTATCCTGGTCATATCCTTCGTCATGACTGTTTACAGAAATAATTGCTGGTAGGCAAGGTTAAAAGTAAGAGATATCGAGGTGGACCAATAATCACTTATATGGCCAACATGAAGCAGTGAACTGGACTTAGCTGTGTGGAATGTTTGAGGCTAGCTACCAGACGACCATGCTGGAGTTCACTGCCAGCCTACCTCCTGGATGGAGATGACACCTGACTTGATCTGAAGACAACAGTTTTCGTTTCCACTGAATTACAAAGACATTAGGAAACAATGGACCAATCAACACAGTATATGGGATTAGAATGTGGGTTCTGAGCATCATGAACTTTTGATTGAGTAATTAATTATGCACCTTGTATTTAATGCTATGCCATTTTGCCCCAAGAAGTTGGTTATGTATTTTATGCACGAACATATACTCTATTGTTTCATAAGGCGACCAGCAAATGTAATAACTCATTCCAGACAATGCCTTGCACGAAGGCCAAAGCCCAGCTTCGCGTGGGTGTTATTATTCGAGGACATATGGTTGACTGTAACATTTCTGAATTTTTACAACTCCCTCCTGAAAGAGCCCATTTCATGCTTTAAGAGCGATTTTGCAATTTCAAGCAAGATTTAATGATCAGTAACGTTTAATGTTACCCTAACAGTATGTTAGAATGCCAGGATAGTTGAATGATATATCATGAGTAATCCTGAGCCTGGAAAGGGAGTCTACAAGAGGCGGTGCAACCAAGAGCCAGGTTTGAAACCCGCCAGAACGTAATCCAATGAAAATTGCCATCTTTTCTCGAGACAGTTTTGATTTACATCATTAATTCGTTTGATTATGTTAAGCATTCTGTCTTTGGAAAGAAATGTTAACCCCCTTTGCACCTGCAACCATCTTTGGGCGAGCTGCAAGTTTCATTATTTCAGCAAATTTATTCACGAATTTATATATTAATATGCACCAGTCAGAGTTGCAACGATGTATGTGATTATTTAACGAGGCAAACATTAATTTGCTCAAGCGATAAGAAGCCAAAAACAAAAGGTGCCATGCCAGCAATCTCATCTGCAATTGAGAAGATCAATGATTCTTGGTAATGTAGTTCCTGACCAAGTGGCCCTGAGACAAGCAGTTTAAACATACGATTTGGCTGTGGCATTGATCATTGGAGGAATTACAATTTGATTAATATGCTAAGCCATATTTTGTGGACGCATCTCCTCTGAAACTGCCGGACGGATTGTCGCCACTTTTGGCATGCAGGTGCTCTGTGGTCTACTGTACAGCATGAGCTCTGTGAGATCGCGCCAGACGGACAGGTTTGGGAATTTTGGGCAATTTTTCTAATTTTTACATTCTTTTGCATGGTGACGTGTGACATTACCACTGAGCGGCATAATGATGTCATGACATTATCGGTCATTTGCTGACATCATTACGTCTGTCGTCGACAGACTGTCACCGCTGAGAGGCGTAATGCCACTCCTAGAAAACAGGGTCTGCAATGTAAAACCCTCTTCTGCACATGCTGACTACCTCAGAAGGTGCATTTGACACAAAAAATGTAACAAGAAACATTGTATATAAAGAAATTCTATAAATCACGTTGTGAACACTGGATATATTAACGTCCTAACCAACCCTCACTTTAGAAACCTTGTGTGGAGCGTGGGTTTGGCTCGTTTGAATTAATGTGTTAGGAATGAGAAATCATAAAATTGGGGCTACATTAACCAATATACGACATTCGAAATTATACGATGCACCCCATAATGCTTGGTGGGCATGCACAGAAACCCTAAGAAATAGCGATCACAGGGGCACCACGAAGTGAATGGTATGACCAAGACCAGGATTGTTATCTAAAATGGCTCACAAAGCTTCTGAAAGAAGCTGAATATTATTGGGAAAAGTACCTGAGAGAAAGGGTTGTACCTCTGCACAATGCAGGACTTGGAGAACTTTCTCAGCTTGCCGAGTGGTCAGCTGCCTGAACGGCAAACTCCCGTTTGTGAGTTGGTGCAAGGCCAGAGTGTAAGGATGTGTGCTTCACAAACCCCCGATGGATCGCTACCAGTGAATGGATTGTGTATCTGCATGAGGTGCTTCTGATCACCAATGAGAGGGACATATCTGGAGCTTGTGAATGTACAGGGTAAGTCTAAGGTGATGGTATTTACTGTTAATCATGTTGGGAGGGGGAAGCTACCAAGGTTATGAGGGAGGTTATAAATATATGACTTGTTTGGTTCTGGGGCCACAAGAGAAATTATACTGGATTTATGCATCAATTACTAAAAGGAGAAGCATTCGTGTGTGTTTGTATGTGTGTAATATATATATATATATATATATATATATATATATATATATATATATATATATATATATATTGTTACGGCCACGGGTACCGAGACACCAGTTTGTTACTCAGGGGGTTTAATCCCCGTTTGTCCTCGGAAGAACCGGATCTGGGGCCACCGCTCACATTTAACTTTGTGGTACGGTGGGTTGCTTTGGAGCCATGAATGCCACCCAGTTAACCACGAGTTCCAGTGTCCACCGTCTAATTATTCCGTTTAACTCGAGGTCACGTGGTTACCTGAATGGGGAGCGCGCCCTCGGAAAAGCACCAATCTTCTCTTAATTAGGGCGGCCGAGCGTTTAACTGCTGGTGCGTGCCGACTATTATTGGTCAGGTCTGTGGTAATTACCTCCCAGTCTATCTAGGTTCGGAGAATGCTGGATCAATGAAAAGAAAGGCCAAGCATGGACAGGTTGGAATGTCAACAAGCAATTTATTAATAAGAAAATAAATAAATAAAAATAAATTTTTATTTCCGTGAGGTAAAAATAAATTCTAAATCAATCAAATGATCACAAGCAAAGAAATAATTAATCAGGCAAAATCAATCAGAATGTTAGAAAAGAGACAGAGAGCAGATGCTTATCGGGGATTGACTTTCTTAGCAACTAAACACAGACAAGGGTACCCAGCAGATCATTCAGGGGGGAAAGAAGAATCGTCTCGCTCACCAAAGAGAAGTCGTCCGTCAAACAAAAACGTCCTGAAATGTGTGAGCATGCCTTGTCCGTCACCAGGTCCCAGCCTTGCCGTGCCGTGCACCCACTCGCAAACAGGCTTGAACGCCAGTCGACGTCACCCCCAAGAAACAGGTACACCAAGGGTGACCATCTGACTGGAACGACGAAGCGACTGTCTGGTTGGATCGGTGAAGCAACCAACCGTCTGACTGGCATAATGAAGCGCCCGTCTGACTGGAACTGACAAAACGCTCTCAAAGCTATTAGAACCGCAACCAGCTATCGCCAACTGACTCATCGGCTGACCCATGCTTCACTCGTCGACTGACCTGTGCCTCACTCATTGTCGACTAACCCGTGCGCGTACCGCTCTCACCGCTCACACTCGAATGGACCTCTCCCTCTTTTTATAGGCGACCTGTCTTGGCGGCACAGGCTCCCCCCAAAATTCACCCTGCCCCACTTGCGCACCGTTACCGTAACAACCCACAAGTCCGTGGTTATTCCTGCTTACGAGGCCATGTCTCTGGTGCTGGGTGAACAAAAAGCACCTATTTGTCAGAATTACCGAGCACAAATGTGAAGCGCTCATAAAACTGTCAACAACAATTATCACTTCACTGTTCAACCAGATATGAAAAGAACCCAATCAGCGTCCATAGAGCTGCTGGACGGGGTGACAACGTCGCTGGAAAAAGGCGGGTCTCGTTGTCCATGAAAGAAGTGGGGGAAGGTCGGCGTCGGTGAAAGAAACGCCATGCATGAATGTGTCTCTCGTCAAGAGAAAAAGCTTCCTTTGAGAGAGAGGATCTATTCTTTACCCTTCTCAACGCATCACATTTAGAATCCCACCAGATATGGGGATGGGTCTATCCTGGACATGCAGTTAGGGAAATAACGATCTGAGGACCTGGATGTTGGTATGCATTCGTCGGATCGGATTCTGAAACCCATAACAATATATATGCATATCTCTACTGCGGCTACTAGCTTTGCATTAACACGAAATGATACGAACCCGACACCTCTCATCCATGGATATTTATTGTATTCCTAAATTCTGGTGAGTCTGATTTGCATTCAGGAATGGTACAATTATGGTTAACCATGATGAAATTGCCACTCTTTCATCTAAATGCTAAAAATTATGTTTAAAAGATTATTTGAAATAAAGATACAGTGCTTGCAACGGCAGGTTCAAAGTGCCCATTGAGCAGATCCGAGTCACTGTAAACACATACACAGCGCATGTTTTAAAGGCCTCGTTTATCATCCATACATCATTTTTAATGTTGCTTATTATGGTACACTCTGATAGAAATTATATCAGAAATGTTACTGATTTCTAAACGTGGTGGTAGTTAATTTTGGATTTTTTAAATCAAATAAATACTCAAATATTACACAGTTTCCCAATGGGTTAAAGTTGTTATCCAGTGAATATAAGGTAATAATTTTGAGATTAAATAGAGGCTCTATGGAAAACGATTAAAATTGTGGTCACATAAACACAACAGAGAGTGACAGAGATGTGCAAAATATTAACATAGTTATAAGGATTTTTGAAGAGGTACAGCACCATCAGAAAGCATTATTAAGACCCCTTGACTTTTGCCACATTTTGTTGTGTTATGGATTAAATTTAAATTTTTTGTCACTGATCTACATGAAATACCCCATAATGACAAAGTGAAACGTGTTTTTAGAAATTTTTACAAATTCATTAAAAATAAAAAGCTGAAATGTCTTGAGTCAATAAGTATTGAACCCCTTCACTATGTCACTTCAAATTGAGCTCAGGTGCATCCAATTTCCTTTGATCATCCTCAGATGTCTCCACAGTGTTATTGGAGTCAATCTGTGGCCAATTCAATTGATTGGACATGATTTAGAAAGAAACACACCATTCTATATAAGGTCCTACAGTTGACGGTGCATGTCAGAGCAGAAACTCTACCATGAAGTCCAAGGAATTGTCCGTATAACTCTGAGATAGAATTGTGAGGAGGTATAGATCTGGGGAAGTGTATAAAACAATTTCTATAGTGTTGAAAGTTCCCAAGAACAAAATGAGCATCATTAGGCAATGGAAAGAATATGAAACTACCCAGACTCTTCCTCGAGCTGGCCATCCAACCAAACTGAGCAACTGAACAAGAAGGACCTTGATCAGTGATGTCACCAAGACCCCAATGACCACTCTGACAGAACTACAGAATTCCTTGGATGAAATTGGAAAACCTGCTAGAAGGACAACAATCCCTGCAGCACTTCACAAATCTCAGCTTTATGGAAGAGTGGCCAGACAGAAGCCACTGCTGAGAAAAAGGCACATGACAGAACACCTTGAGTTTGCAAAAATGTATATGAAAGACTTTGAGAGCACGAAGCAAAATATTCTATGGACTGATGAAACGAAAATATAATTATTTGTCCTTAATGCAAAGTGCTACATCTGGCAGAAACTGGGCATAGCTCATCACTCACCGAACTCCATCCCTACCATGAAGCATGGTGGTGGCAAAATCATGTTATGGGGATGCTTTTCAGTGGCAGGGACTGAGTGACTTCTAAGGATAGAGGGAATAATGAATAGACAGGCAAATCCTTGAGAACCCACTTCACAGTGCAAAAGACCTCAGACTGTGACGAAGATTTACATTCCAACAGGACAATGACCCCAAGCATACAGCCAAAGCAACACTGGAATAGCTTCAGAAGACAAATGTGAAAGTCCTTGAGTGGCCCAGCCAAAGCCCAGACTTGAATCCCATTGAGAATCTGTGGAAAGACTTGAAGATTGCTGTTCACCAACACTCCCCATCTAACTTGACAGAGTTTAAGCAAATCTGTGAGGAAGAATGGGAGAAAATTCCCAAATCCAGATGTGCAAAGTGGATACAGACTTACCCAAGAAGACTCAAAGCTTTAATCGCTGCCAACGATGCTTCTACAAAGTATTAACTCAAGGGGTTGAATACTTATTGACGCAAAACATTTCAGCTTTTCCTTTTTAATTAGTTTGTAAAAATTTCTGAAAACATGTTTTCACTTTATCATTATGGGGTATTTTGTGTAGATTGGTGACAAAAAAAAATTGAATTTTAACCATTTTAAATTCCGGCTGTAACACAACAAAATGTGGCAAAAGTCAAAGGGTGTGAATACTTTCTGAAGTGATGTATGTACACATTATTTGGATATGTACACATTACGTATGCAGCACAGTCAATTTAAAACTTTTGAAGTACTCCGCTACCATTTACTGTCCCTGACATTTCCTTTTTTCTAATCAGTTCTCCTCCCCATTCCCACTCTTTTTCTTAATGTGCTACACTCCACCCACCCCTCCATCTCCACCAACCTTATGTGCATACGATATCCCCTTGTAGTAGCTCCAAACACGATTAGCCTCTTGTGTTGGCTCTCTCCAAAACACGAAATGTAAAAATGTCTATCGCATAGCAGTGTTGTGCCGTAAAGAATGCAATATAAAACTCATCGCAAATCTCTAACCCTGTTGACCGTCTTCTTGATTGAGGCAGCTGTACAGCAATATCTGCAGCTGATATTGCAAAGGAAACATCTCCTGACCTCAATATGGACAGGTAACTTTGCACAATCCCCAAGCCTCCAATGTTTAATGGAAATTTCAATTGAGCAATAGCTAGAAAAGTAAAATATTTTGACAAATTGAGATGTAGAAAGCAAAATGTAGAAAAACTCCCAAGCCTGCCACCCTTAGCATTAAGCCAACACCAGGCTATCTTCAGGATAAAACGTTGTTGTTGTTGTTGTTGTTGTTGTTGTTGTTGCTGCTGCTGCGAGAATGACACTCAGTAGACAAAGCATTTTTGGGTTTGTTTGTATACATCGTCGAGGCTCATGGAAGAGCTAGTACACAGATCAGGATGTAACGGACAAAAACAGGACCCAAAAGGAACAGGAGAGATGCACGCCAAAGGAGAAGTCAAGAGAGGGGGGAAACACCACCAGTAGAGTTGATCGAAGGCCAAGAGAGAGGCAGACTTGGACAAACAATGTGTGTATGGAGGGCAGGAGAGGATGTATAATTGTGGAGAAGATGGACATAGAAGGAAACTCCAAGGAAGGAAAACTGGAAAATTGAAAGGAGGATGGATTTGAGTGGCGTAACGCGGGTAGAAAAAAATCATGCTTTTGTAATGGGGATGATTTCAGATGGTGATAAACAGTTGTCATGAAGACCTGGTGGGAAGAATGACAATTAAGAGGATGTAGAAGTTGGTTCCACAGGTGGTTAATAAAAGAGGAACAAATGAGTGAAGGTGAGCAGTGATCCTGGAATTGGGTAGTTTCACCAGAGAGGGGTTAATGGTAGACCAGGTGTGCCTTGCAGAAATCTGAGGGGTGGGGGGACAAAGCACAGAAAGAGCAGAGTGAGTTGAGGCAAGGGAGACAGCCGAGAGGGAAGAACAGTCCTCTATCAAGCTGTGGAAGAAGCCCTTCTTGGTGGATAGTAGTTCAGGTGTGCCAAGAAAGTACTTTGCATGATGGAGGATTCCCAGTTGGTGGACAGCTTTGGAGGAAAACTTTGAAATGTGGTTTGCCCAAGAAAGATCTTGGCTGATAGTGAGACCTTGGAGTTTGAATAACTGAACTTCCTGAAGAGGAATGTTAAAATAAAAAGTAGATAGGAGGGTTTTCCAGATGGTCCTTTCGTTGAGAGATAGTGAAAGTATGAGATTTGTCAGGATTGAAAGATATTCCAAGTGTTTGACCAACATGTAATAGTTTCAAGGTCTGAAGAGAGGGAAGAGGCTGCAGCCTACCTGTCTGAAGGAAGAAGGATGTCATGGAAGGGGGATATCAGGGAAGAGGGATGTCATGTGAACGTTTTGTTCCTCATGCTTAGGTGGTCATTCCTGTAAAGTTTCGACTCGATCTGTTCAGTCATTTCAGAGAATATTTTTGAAAGTATTTTTTGTAAAAATAGATGGCTGCCGAACCAAGTGGCTGATGATGTCATCAATTTTTTTTTCTGTGGACCAATTTATCCCTAGAAGACCCTCAAAAAGTTTCATACTGATCAGATGTAGAATTCTACATATACATGTACATAGCGCTCTACATATACGACGTCATAATGACAGCACCTATGACATCATTAAATCAAAAAAATGTGACAAAGTCAAGGGGTGTGAATACTTTCTGAAGGCACTACAAATCACACAAAACATGTCTTGGCAAGGGTCTGCAATCTCTGATTGCTCTTTCATGTGTATTTTGTATTTTTTTATTTTTTAATCTTGGGAATATTTTGGAGCATCTTTTTTACATAAAATAATTGGATGAATTTATTGAGAAATAGGTCTCATAGCATCATACACAGGGCAGTCAAGATCAATATTCAACCTCAAAAATCGGGATGATGTGGCTGGTTAGAACCAATTTAATTCTGCTAACATATTTTCTGTGGTTGGCGTCATGATGCTTGTACGTTGATTGGTTTTAAAAAGTAAAATAAGATAAAACGCCAAGGTTAATCGCTCAGAAGAAGGTGTAAATTGTGATGCTCCTGAGCCATATTACGGAGAAAGCTCTATTTCTTTCACACGGCAGCTGTTCACACAAATGTGTGCAACGCATTGTAAATCTCAACGCTGATAGAGTTGCAGCAATAAAAGTGACACTTAAACTTGCTCTGCAAATTAATTTTACCTCATAAGTGTAAAAGTAATGCATAAGTAATGTACTGCTAAAATAATTAGGCAATAATCTGAGATTATTACACTACATCAGACACAACTTCATTCTAAAATAATGCCATTTCCGCATGAGTATACGTACATGCAATGCAAGAGTGAGGTTGCAGGTCACTTGATCCAATATGAACATTTCTGCAATGCAGACAACAACATACCTTGAAGTATATCAGTTATCATACTGAATTGCAGAATGGTTTGTGGAGACATACAAAATGTATGACAACGATTCACACTGAACACTTTTTTAAAAAACCCCCAAAAAACCACTTCCATGATGCCTTTCATGAAGGATAAGTTGTGTCACATGTTTCATCAAAACTACTTTGATCCTCTATTTGTGGAATTATTTATTTGGAAAAGAACATGTTCAGTAACTTTAAGAAGGTATAGTACTACACCGAGTGATGCTGCACAGTATCAGATGAAATGTTTATTATTTGCAGATGATTGATAGAAATGAGTGTTCTATGGAAATATCCACCGATATCACCCTGTTTCACATGACATCTATACTAATAAGTGTGTGTGTGTGTGTGTGTGTGTGTGTGTGTGTGTGTGTGTGTGTGTGTGTGTGTGTGTGTGTGTGTGTGTGTGTGTGTGTGTGTGTGTGTGTGTGTGTGTGTGTCCTCCATAACTCCAAAACCATAAAACCGAGCAGCCTGAAACTTTGCATGCATACGAACAAAACTCGAAGGAAGTGAAAGAGTGAAAATTTGGTGTTTGGGTTAATTAAATCACACCTTTTGAAGATAATTAACACCCTTACTTAATTATATCCTTTAACAGGTGCATCTTCGGTCACTGCTTTCTATGGGGTCTTAAGGTATATCCTATGTAACCTCGCTGGGGTCTGAAGTCGCCATGTTTTTTGGCCTGCTCAACCATGCCTTGACTTGGAACATGCTACAACGATTTCTCAAGGATAAAGTTTTTTTTATCACTTTCTTCACTCATATTATCAAATGACTGTTCTTCATAGGTATGAATCGCTGGGTACATTGCAATGCTTACAAAACACCCAGAGACGTCAGCATTTGTTGCTTTATTTCATTTCCGCATATGCGATCACCATGCTTATCTCTTAAACTGAGGAGGATTACAAATTTTAAGCTCCAGAATCGAACTTATAGGCAGTTCGACTCCGATAAAAAGTGTTTATTTGTCCAATTCAGATATATTTGACATTTCGGGCATCTCCGCGAGGTGTATGTTTCATATGACGGTTCGGTGATTGCTCATCATGTGCCAAGCGAGCCGTTTCTTATCAACCCTTTCATTGGAGTGCTTAAGCCACTTGGCGAGCACACTACATATTTGAAGTCACTGAATACTGCATAGCGATCGACATGAACAAAGTTCAAGTTGAACAAAACAGGAGTCAACATTAACTTGCGCGCGCACATACACACACACACACACACACACACACACACACACACACACACACACACACACACACACACACACACACACACACACACACACACACACACACACACACACACACACACGATGGTGGTGAGAGGGATGTGGAATTATTTGTCACCTCCCTCTCATTTGGGATGGACAGGACTGAAGGCCATGTCAAATGCATCAGTTTCAAAAGCAGTGAAGACCAAGCTGAAAATGGAAACTTTGATGAGATGTGATGTGCATGAGGTGCCCAGTATCACGCTGTTCGACATTCATTTGTGACACGGCCTGGTCCTGCAGATTGGTGGGACTTGTTTGACCCTAAGCTGCCGGGAGAGAAGAGCCGAGCTTTTGTGAACTCCTTCTTGCAAAGTTCTGCCTGTTGAGGACAAGAGAGACCAAGTTTTGCAGTATCAATGAAAAACACCGAATACAACGGCTTTGATGCAAGGGAGAACGGAGCCGAGGTTGACAGCTTTGATGGGGGGGGGGTGTAGGTGGCCGTGCACATTCCACTTGGAAATGAGACAATTTATATGCATATGCGGTCTGGCACCTTGAACTTGCCTAGCAGATTGTTGGGTTTTGCTGATTCTGTCCCAGCAAGGAGTGGTGAGACAGGGGAACGATGGGAATAAGAGGGAAGAGACCAAGACCGGGTGTACACTAGAGGCCACAGAGGTGGACACACAGATATACATCGTCACACCGTTGGGGATGGAAAAAAGAGTGGGGGGGGGTAGAGCACGATAAGGAAGAGAATTTGGTCCATAAATTGCGGTTCTTTGCTATGGTTAAGCTTGATACTTCAGTACCAGGGAGGGTACCCTACACCAGGGTACTCTGTTCAGTTCAGGGATCTGTAGCATCCATGCTGAACTTCTCAAGGCTGGTGAAATGTTGCACTCGTGTCATTACATGCAGTTCTGTGCTCTGCCTGGGACACAGGCATCATCCCAACTGACTGGAAGAGGGGCCTTGTTGTACCTCTCTGGAATGGGAAGGGTGATCGCCAAGACTGCAACAACTACTGAGGGGTGACGCTGCTCTCAGTGCCGGGCAAGGTCTTTGCTCGGATAATTCTCGATGGGGTTCACCACCATCTGCTTGAACACCAGCATCCAGAGCAGTCAGGCTTTACACCAAAGAGGTCAACGATTGACCGTATCCTTGCTCTTCGGGTCCTCACTGAATGCAGACGAGAGTTTCAGCAGGGGCTGCTTGCAGCCTATGTTGATCTCTGTAAATCGTTTGATTCAGTGAATCAGGATACCCTCTGGAGGATTCTTGGTCTTCGTGGGGTGCCACCAAAACTGATCTATCTGATGTCTGAACTATACTCTGGTACTGAGAGTGCTGTGAGATGTGGTGGTACCATTTCTGACTTATTTCAGTTGTTACTGGAGTTTGTCAGGGATGTGTACTGGCCCCCACACTTTTCAGCACTTGTATGGACTGGATTCGGGAGAGGATGTCGGAGAGATCAGGCTGCCGTGCATCGTTTGGGAATGTCAAGATCTCTGACCTTGATTTCACAGATGATGCAGTCATCTTTGCAGAGACTCTTAATATCCTTTTGTGGGCCGTCGAGGTTCTGAATGAGGAGTTGGAGCTGCTGGGATTATGGGTTTCCTGGGTTAAAACTAAGATCCAGGCTTTCCATGATATGACATATTGGATGCTGCTATCCTGTCTGTACCTCTTTGTGGTGGGGATGTTGAGATCGTGGAGAGATTCACTAAACTTGGCAGTGATATTCATGTCTCTGCTGGTTGTGAGCCAGAGGTCAACAGACGTCTGGGTCGGGCCTGTGGAGTCATGGATTCACTGGATCATGGTGTGTGGTGCTGTCAGTACGTGTGCAGAAGACGAAATTTCGAGTCTTCAGGTCCTTGGTGCTTCCAGTCTTGCTCTATGGATGTGAGACTTGGACTCTGACCAGGGATCTGAGACTGAGACTTAATTGCTTTGGTACCAGGTCTCTTCGGAGAATACTTGGCTCTTGCTGGTCGGACTTTGTGTCCAATGAGCGGTTGCTGGGAGAGATTCAAATGAGATTCGTTACCTACATTGTCCATGAGCATCATCTGTGGCTGTATGGATATGTGACTCAATTTCCTGGTGCTGATCGTGCTCACCAGATTCTTTCAGCGAGGGGATTTCGTGAGTGGAGGAGGCCTATGGGCCGAACACATGCCTCATGGTTGTAACAGGTTGATCAGCATCTCAAGAGATGGGGATGGGCCAGGCATCTGCCTGGGGGATGGTCAGACGGAAGCCCCTGGAGTACCGGCAGAAAGTAGATGCAGTGACGCACTGCTCTGGCGCATGCTCCCATACCTGACCTGACTTCCGATCAGTCTCAGAGACTCACGAGTGGAGATGATGACCAGTTGCAGTGGCGCATACACATGCACACACACACAGGAGATGGAGAATGAAACAAAACCATACTCGAAAACTGCAAGCTCCAACAAACCAACTTATCCACAGCCTGGATAAATTACAAAAAAGCCTTTGATAGTGTTCCACATTCATGGATTATATAATGCATGCAAGTATACAAAATTGACGCCAAGAGAGTCACACTGACTGAGAAAACAACGATGCTCTGGAACACAACTCTGATACTACCTCACTTGGAAGGGAAGATTGAAATCCCAGGAGTAAAGATATGACGTGGTATCTTACAAGGTGACAGTCTTTTCCCACTCCTGTTTTGTTTGGCTCTAGACCCACTGAGTAACCTCAACAATGAACAAGGACATGGACACAATCTGATATGCAACAGAAAAATATCCAAAGAAACAAGAAAGGTAAAACACCTACTGTATACGGAAAATTCTTAAACTCTTTGCTCCACATGATAAGAAACTGGCAAAAAAACGAAAATTTGTAGAGCAGTATTCGGAGGATATCAGAGTTTGTCTTAACAAATATGCCAAGTGCACATTTGTACAAGGAAAAACAAAAAGAACAGAGAACATCTCAATCGATGAAAGGACAATACAATAATTAGAAAATGAAGCATCCTACAAATACTTAGGAACAGAAGAAGGCCCATATGTACAACACAAACAAGAAAAAGAGCAATCAGGGATTGCAAACCATCGCCAGGACTTCTTTTGAGTGATGTATTTCTATAGGTTTTAGGGTAAATCCAATATGGCTGCCAAACCATGTGACCAATGACATCATATGTGTGAACCATTTGTTCCTCATACACAGGCAGTCATACGTATAAAGTTTCACCTCAATCTGTTCGGCCACTTCAGAGAAGATTTTTGAGGGGTTGTTTTTTTGAAAATAATATGGCTGCCGAATCACGTGACTGATGGCATCATTAATTTTTTCTGTGGACCATTTTATCCCGAGATGACCCTCAAAAATGTTCATACTGATCAGATGAGGCATTCTACATATGCAATTATGATGTCATAATGAGGGCACCTATGACATCATTCAAAATCACACTCATTCCTCATGGAGTACTTGCTATATGCCAAGTTTCAATTTTTTCCTTGGTGTGGTTTCAGAGATACAGAGGTCCAAAGTTTTTCCATTTTTCCAATATGGCTGCCACACCACATAACCTATGACGTCATAATTATCATTGAAACGTTCGGCATGAGTAGTCGCAGCATTGTTGAAAATTTCGCCTCAATCCAACGAGCGATTGCAGAGAAAAACATGAAAGTTATGTGCCGCCAAACAATCGGACCCAAATGCAATACTCTCTCGGAATCCTTCGGCGAGGGTAAAAATGCATAAAATATTCAGCAAAGAGTACCTATGCAGAATAAAACCAATTCTGGAGTTATCCTTCTCTTCAAGAAAAAAAAAAACCAAAGCTATAAACCAACTTACAGTGCCGGTATTCCAATATAGCTGTGCAATTATAAACTGGCCACAATTGGAGATCTACAATCGAGACACTAAAACAAGGAAACTTCTCACTATTCACAAGATATTCTTCCAAAACCAATGCACACCGAGGTTGTACTTACTGAGACAAGGGGGAGGAGGTGGCTTGATGAAGCTTAACCAAGTGCACAGAACATCGTGTGTAAGACTAGCGGAGTATGTGAAAAGCTCAACAGGTTATCAGATGACATTTGCACATGAGTAAGAAACAACAGCCCATAAAAGGGATCCTCAATCCATTTTTTCTTTGTATACACTATTGAGGCTTGTATGAGAGCAAACACACAGAATGTACAACAATGGAGAGCAGGAGACAAGTTGGGGGGGCGGGGGGGAGGGGAAGGAAAAAACAGTGTGCAACAGAGACATGAGAAGATCTGTGGAAGGGAGAGGGATGGGGTGGGGATTACAGGGTCAACAACATAGACACGACAGGGACTTTCAGGAAGGAAAGCAGGGAATTTGAAGGAGGTGGGTTTTGGGTGGATTAACGGGGTTAGAAAAGATCGTGATTTTGGATGGGGGAAGATAAGAAGTGGTGGTCAACAATTGTTTTGAAGACCTGGAGGGAAGAGTGGGATTGAAGAGAGTGTGGGCGAGGCCAGAGTGGAGAATGTAGAAGACAGACAGACCACTGACCTACCTGTGGTGAGAGAATGAGAGAACCGTGGACTCAGCCTCATCGCAGGAGATACCCATGATCCTAAATGCCTTTGTTTCCACAGCGTGAAACCGAGAAAGGTGAGAAGCGGGAGCACCAGCCCAGAGGGGGAGAGCAGTGAGTACTCCATCAGGCTGTGGACGAAAGCTGTGTATGTGGTCACGAGTTCAGGTGTCCCAAGGAAGGACTTTGCATGATGGAGGATGCCCAGTTGGCGATTGGCTTTGGAGGCCAGGTTGGAAATGTAGCTTTCACAGGAAAGATCATTGCAGATAGTCAGACCCAGAAGCTTGAGTGAATGGACTTCTTCAAGAGGATTGTTGAGAAAGTGTATGGGGGTGGGGGGGGGGGTTCGAGAGGGTTCTTTCGGAGTGACATCGTGAGAGTGTGAGATTTGTTTGGATTGAAACATATGTTCCACATGTTGGACCAGCTTGTGATTTTATCCAGATCTGCAGAAAGTGAAGAGGTTGCTCTTGCCAATCTGAGGGATGTCTGATGGTACGGCAGAGGGTGGAGTCATCAGCAAAGAGATAAAGAGGATTTTCCAGAGTGAGAGAGATTCATGATGAAACAAACTTTCAAAAACAGGTGCAAATTATGGATACTGCACAGGGATAACGAAACGGAAACAAACACCACCCCAACGAGAAGGGCACTCGGTAGACCGCATATCTCCGCCACACAATGCCTGATCCACAAGAACATACCGGGCCCAATACATTTTTTGAATATCATTGTCTCGTTTTTGACCTTATCTCTCAATGGTATGTCTGGTGTTGGCTTAATGGTTAGGGTGGTGGGCTTTGGATCCTAGGGTCCTGAGTTCAAATCCTGCTCAGCTGTTGAATCAACACCAGGTGGGGTTAACTTGGCCTGTCATCCTTCCGAGGTCGGCAAAATGAGTGCCAGCATACTGGTATACTGTGTCGGAGTGGAGACCCATCCAGGATTGTGTCCAATAGCCAAGGAGACTGCTGAAGCAGCACCAATGCTCTGCACAGAGTATGGTCCCAATCTCCTCCAAAAAATCTCGTATGCAGATCTGGATTCGGATCTTCACCAAAATCCAATCAATTCGTCCTTGCCACACACCTAACCTGTCCGCAAAATTTCATCCGAATCTGTCTCCATATTTTTGAGATATCCTGCACAAAAACAAACAAACAGACAAAAGGGGTGAAAACAGAACCCCCTTCACCTTCAGTGTGGAGGTAAAAAGGAAAATTGCAAAATGAAATATCAGCAGATATATTATGACAAATGGGAGAATGACAAAAGAGCAGGAAGATTTTAAAAAGAGCTTCACAGAACAAGGATCGACAAGGAAGGCTCTTTTGAATGGCTAAGAAGAGGTCAAATTAGCTGGGATGGAAAACGAGTCATCATCAATGCCCAAGACCAAGGACATTACACCATTGCCTTTAACAAAATGGTGGGATTGTGTCAATCGGACAAATGCAAGTTTTGTCGGGAAGAAACTGAAAGTACCAGTCACCTCCTTTCGAGATATAATAATCTCATGTTGGAACAGATGTACACAGAAAGACATGCCAGTGTCTGTAGGGTAATTCACTGGCACATCTGTAAATATTTCAATATCCCATTCCCAGAACAATCATGGAAACACAATCCAAGTCCGATCCTTGAAAATGAACAAGTAATGCTCACAGTGTATGACAAGACAATCCCATCAAGTGTGGACATTACAAATAAAGCATTGCATCTGGACGTAGTGCTCAAACACAAAAAAAAGAAAAGTCAGCATTGTTGATCGAGGTTTCAGTTCCCATTGGCTTTGGACTACATGCACCAGAAATGATTAGCACCGTGTTGATGTTGCTGCGTCACTTTTACTTCCGGGTTTGTTCCATCTTCTCCGCATGGGAGACGCTTTTCCACAGCCTCCTGTCAAGGACGTGGTGTACAGAGTGGCTCTGCCCGAGCACACGTCTAGCTTGATGAGCCGTTCCACACATGGACAAGAGCAATCAAGCCCACATACATGGACAAGAAACTGGGCTACAACAGTGGCCAGCCACTGTGTCACAAGATGAGCTGTGCATAAACACGACTGGACCGAGCTCAATCCCATGGTGGTAGTTGGGCAGATTGACGCAACGAAATCCAAAGAGTCCGACAAATGCTGCTATTCAATCACTATCTCCGACAGATAATCAAGAAATGCCAAGGAAAAACAAGACCAGGGCAGAAAACAACAACAAAGCCCACAAAGACAGTCACAGTACCCTACATGAAAACAGCATCTGAACTTGCCAGTCATCTGCTCCAGCTCCACGGTGTCCGCGTTGCCCACAAACACAACTCTACTCTTCAGGCATTGCTACCAAAATCGAAAGATAAAATAGACATATTTGACAGATGTCAGACCGTTTATGACATCCCCTGTCATGGCTGCACCTCCCACTATGTGAGTTAAACAGGGTAAAGGTTGGCCACCAGACTGATTTCACACCAATGCGTGGGAAGCCAGACATGACACATTCTCAGCCATCGCCACACAGAATGGTACCCTGCACCACAACTGCACGTGGGAACAAGCCACAGTCATGGGGATAGCCCCCTAAAACGCAAGCCACCAGGTTATTGGGGGCATGGTGGTCTGATGACTGCTCGATCAACAGGCATGTTGTCCTGAACCCAACTTATAAAGCCCTCGGCAGACTCCTATGCAAACATGGCAGGCCCATGACAACAACCACTCTGGACACAGGCTCCAATCCATAAGTCAGCACACTGATCCAAACTTCTGTTGCGTTCCCTCAACCCATCCTCAACTCCATTGGGAGAATGATAGCCAATCAGGTACTCAGACATGTGCACACAGGACAACATGAATACAAACTGAATTTTAAGATGTAAACCGTTTTCACAACTACCCGTACTCAACTCCATTGGTGGAATGACAGCCAATCAGGCACTCAGACACGTGCACACAGGATAATCATAATGCAAACTGAATTTTCAAATATAAACCGTTTTCATAACCGCCTCTGAGTATGGAAGCTGCACAGCTCCCGAAACGTCAGGCTTTTTTTGTTTGTTTGTTTTACACATTCAATGTAGATTTGATAGATAAAGATAAGGTTGTTTTCTTTTCCTTTCAATGCTCAGTGTGCTTTCTCTCCAATTTAGTACACACACACACACACACACACACACACACACACACACACACACACACACACACACACACACACACTTGGAAGGTGGATACTTTGAGACCTGGCTGGGAGGGCTGCATTCCACCTTCTGAAACCCGCATATTGAGATAACAACCAAAGCACACACGTCTCACACTTATTATTAATTGTACAGTATTGGCAACTCTTTAAAAACAAGCTCAAATGAGCTAAGATCCTCGTCCTCTTAATGATGACATCATAAAAACAAATATGACGTCATTGTGATGTATCAGATTTGCGATAAATGATCTGTGCTAATGTCCGGCTTGATTCCCACAAACAAAATTCAAACAGCTTGCCTAGTTTTGGAGATAATGGTATAGGCGATTTCCATTAGCGGCGATATTATGACGTCAACTTTTTTTCTAAGAAGAATTTCCAAAATCAGAGATGGTAACTGCATGCACGTGGGCTTTCTGCATATACATGGCAAGTTTCACGAAGATCCGATGAAAACTCTGGGTTGTGAAACAAATAATGTTGGCAAGTTTCACGAAGATCCGATGAAAACTCTGGGTTGTGAAACAAATAATGTAAAAAATAGGAATGACATCATAAAAAATGATATGACGTCACAGTGATGTATCATATGTGTGGTAATTAATCTCTGCTAATGCCCTGTTCGATTCCCGCAAACAGAATTCAAAAAGCTTGCCTAGTTTTGGAGATAATTTTTTAGGCGATTTCCATTAGCGGAGATATTTTGACGTCATAACTTTTGTTCTTGGAGGAATTTTCAAAATCGGAGATCGTTACTGTCTGCCCAGGGTATTTTTATATACATGTGCCAAGTTTCAGGAAGTTTCGATGAAAACTGTAGGCTGCTGTGAAACAAAAAAGTCCACAAGAACAACAACGTGAGTAAGACTTAGAGATCCTCCACGAGGATCTAAAAATATAATTTAAAGTATTTATGAAAATTATGTTAATGTCACAATATCCTATATTCAACTTCATTTAAATTGTCAACCTGAAAACAGTTCCTATACCTAAAGTAAGAACCTTAACCTGTAAGCAATTGAATGGTTTCCCGACTACACGGGTCCTCAGCTGGGCACCGTTTCCTCTACGTTTCAATCCCTTCAGACCAGAACTTCTCCATAGGGGGAAAACCACAAGCTCGGTCATAGATACACATCAGTACATTACCCACATCAATCGATTCGTAACCTCAGTTGCCTCCAGTCAGTCAACCTATCAATGAAACATGACAAATCAAACTCTACTCGCTAGCGGATTTAATATACATTATTAAATGGATAGAATATTAACACATCGTTACAAATCCCATCACACATTCTATTATTTGATAATGCATCAAATCATGCACATCTTATTATACAACACATCCACCAACCAGCACAACCATCCCACTTAGCAGTAAATCAAACTGTGATTCAAATATTCAAAACGGATATTTATAACGGTTTCTACATGCACTCTCTCCTCTGGTTGCTCTCACAGTCCAAATTATTTCACCTGCAACCGTACTATAGAATAACTTCCTCGGAATATTGCTGTCTCAGGAAGAGATTCGTACAACGTAGATTGGAAAAGCATCTCTTTTATCAAATAATTTGGTGTGAAATTTATTATTATCGATATCGATTTTGTAATTCGAAAAAAGAAACTGAAGTGTATTTGGTTTCCCTTTTATAATTTGAGTTATTTTGGATATATATCATCATGAAGCTGATCAAATACAAACCCATCATTAATTGCGAGTAAATCATCAATTAATCTATTCGATGTTTCCACACCTTCGTGCAGTTGGTAGTTTATTCCTGCACATGTTCTGGACCCAATCAGACTCGTACATGTGCAGGAATAAATTTACAAAGAAAGGGACCGGATCTGAACACGTGGGTATCCCCAATGTCTGCTCGAGTATCTATGTTGTTGCTAAATGTAAAGAAACTTATTGAGGAAAAATCGAATCCTTTATTTCAGTTTATTTTTTGAAAACTACATGAATATAGATTTTCCTTTCCAGACCAGTTTGCTCCTTTTTGACAGATTTCAATGTAAACTTTATTACATTTAGCCTCACCCTCGTTATTAATGTTGTGGATACTGTCGATAAATTCGTTTCATTGCCCCTGTTATTGTTGAATAGTATGCAGCCTGTTGCTACTGGTTGCATCATTTTTCTGGAAGCACAGCGATGTCTGTCAAGGATGCAGTGCCCCTGTTACCAGTAAGCTGGTACTCATTTTTCCAACCTCGGAAGGATGTCACGTTGAGTCAACACATCTGGTGTTTTTTCAATGGCACAACAGGGTCTCAAACTTAATACCCGAAGATCTTAAGCCAGCCACCTTAACCGTAACCATTCAGCCAACACCAAGCTGCCTCTGTAATACTATCTGACAAATGTTTTTTTGTGATTTTTCACCACTGAAAGATGGGACCAAAAACGATAAAAAGCATGATATTTCAAAAGGTTGAAGATGGATTATGACAAAACGTGGTGGATGAGCTGGGTAGGTGACAAGAACCAGCCGATGAGATTTTGGTTCAGGTCAGGAAGTAGATCAATCCGGCCTATTTGTGAGATACAAAACGTAAACTGTTCAGCTTGGCAGAGGTATGCACTCTAATGTCGAGTGCAGTTCAAGTTTTGATGATGTCATTGTCTTTTCTATGATTCACTTCTTTCGATTTCTCTTTGTACATTTTATGGTCAATCATGTCCAAAATTGCTTCCATGTGTTGGACTTGGAGTTCCTCTTGATCATCATCTTCCATTAATCTGTTATCGATTTTCCAAACTTTTTCAGTTTTTTTTTTTTAAAGTATTGATCTTAATTCTGCTGTTGTTAAGTAATCCACGGATATTTGATTTGTTGAGATCCAACCACTCATTTACTATTTGTTGTGGTGTGTCTGTAGCTGGATGTTTACATTCATAATTACAGTATGTACTCCAAGAGTCTTGTGGTAAGGTTAATTATTTCATTTAATCCATATGGGTAAACAGCTCTTAATTATTTAATCCAGAAAAGTTCTCTCTGCTGACATAATTGTGTGATTGTCTTATCTTCCATCCCATTCATTTTTTGGCCGTTACCGCTTATCTTTTCTATAACCCGAACACTGAAGCTTGTATCGTGACAGTATCCATGTGTAAAGCGATGAGTGAGTAGTGGACAACCAGTAGTTTTATCTGTGTTTCTCGTGCCGCTCCTTTGTGCATTTATTCTCATGTCACATCTCTGCATTGTTTCACCAACAAATTGCATCGCACATTTGCTACAAGTCAATAAGTAAACTATGTTTGAGATTTTACATGTAATTAATTATTTAGTTTATTTTAACTTGTCAGATCAAGCCGTTAATGTACAGTTAATTATATTGTTTGTAGCAAATGTAGGACAATTTTTGCAATTGCAAATCTCACATTTACACACTTTGCATTCAGATAAGTGTTCCCCATTGGCTGGCCCAGAATGGCCACCTCTTGCATTCAGGATATCTGAGTTAACTCCAGCATCACTTTGTTGAGGACCACAAATGCTCTGAGGACGGTTCGTCCTCAGGGAAGCTAGTTCAGCTGGGGGCTGCCCTGCTTCACCTTTCAGTCACACACACACACACACACACACACACACACACACACATACACACACACACACACACACACACATACACACACACACACACACACACACACACACACACACACACACACATTTTTTTTACTCTTTAGGGAAAATAAAGATCTTTTAAAAGTGTCAAAGTAAATATGTTAATATTTGGAAACAATTGCAGACAATACACTCGTGGAACCAATTGCAACTCAATTACACTTTCTGCATGAACGCACAATATATCCATACAAGTTTGCGGTGGACAGTTATGTCTTCCAACTTTGGCCTATGGCAATACCTATGCTATTACAGTCTACAAATTACTAGCAGCCGCCTAATTAATTGCATTAGTGTCACATCCACCGTGTACACAATTTATTAGAATGATTCAAGGAGATGATTTGCAAGAGCACAATTACCACGATATTGCAAAAGTTCTCTGGCATCTGCACATGCTAATGAGCAATCCAATTAAACTCTGAGATTTGTCTCAGCCTGGAAAGAGAGATCTGAAGTGTGGGTGTTTCAGTAACACGAGAATGTGCGCTGTAATCGCTATCCTTGTGGGATTATATATATACATATAATCTATTATATAAAGAAAGTATGGTGTCTGTCCGTGCATTCGGCGGTCTCCAGTTTCTGGCAGCCACTTCCAGCGCTGCTTTTGAAAAGCTCAAAAGCTCCACAAGCAGGTAAGAGGCTAGCTCAACATTCACCCAGAATACATGAATGATATCAAATGAGATATATTTTAAATGTATAAATACAACATTGAAATGCAGTTTGTTTATTCACAGTGTGCTTATAAGATACGACATTTACTGACAAGATCCGGCTTCGAAGTTTGCACACTCGCCTCAAAACTGTCGAGCCTGAGTTTGAATCTCGGCCCAGATATAAACTGTCATCCAGGTGTTTCACTGACTGGGTGAATCATCAGTGGACGTTAAACTGGGTGTCCCATATACCGACATTAGTTGATGGATGTTAAAGATCCCCACGGTGTCCTTCCTTCGCGAAGAGTATCAGCCAGCTATTGCCAGCACCGTAGCCAAGTAACAAATTCCTGCCAGAACTACTGCTGGGAAGGCAATGCCAAATCACCCACTATAACCCATGCTTAAGAAGCTTATTCAGAGGCATAGACACTGGGACAGAGTACGCTCAGCATTTAAAAAGGATAGAGCACAGGCATATAGTGGGGGAGGGATAAGGGAAGGAGAGAGGGGGAGGGGCAAAGAGAGAGGGAGGGGGAGAGAGAGGAGGAGATGGGGGAGAGAGAGGAGATGGGTGAGAAAGAGAAGATAATTAAAGAGAGAAGGGAGTGGGGTGAGAGAGAGAGGGGAGGTAGGGTGAGAGAGAAGGGTTAGAGAGAAGGGAGTGGGGTGAGAGAGAGGGGAGGTGGGGTGAGAGAGAGGGTGAGAGAGAGAATGTGAGAGAGAAAGGAGGAGGATAGGGAGGGGGTAAGATGCTTCCTTCTGTATCCAACCTGTCCACCACATCCCTCCCCACATCCTTTGTTTGTCCCTCTGTTTTGTCCTTTAACTCTGTTGTTGGTGTCCCCTCCACCCCCACTACTGTTTCTTTTGTCCTGTTGTGTCCTGATCCATTCAGTGTTCTAGCTCTTCCACAAGCCTTGATTCTAAACAAAAAAACTGTTATAGTTTGGCAACCGTTGTGAAGGCTTGATGGGCCGAATGTTCTCTTCCTGTGTTGAAGTTCATTGTAAAGGCCCAGTCACACCTTGACGTTTTAGCCAGCTCATGCCGATTTTTGAAAAAATTGTCTAAAACGCTGGCGCACGTCGAATACGTTATGGGTAAGTTTTGGAAACATTGAGAGCACGCTGAAAAACACTGCCATACGTCGTAGTACACTGGCTTTGATCGTTGTACTTTGCGGTTGTCCTCAAATTTTTGCATGCTTGAAATTTTACGACTTATGCCAGCATATGACTCACAAGTTCCAGTACGCTGGCCATAAGTTGTAGGCACGTTATGCGATCGTTGACACATGTCGAAACACGTTACTTGTAAGTTAATCACAAGTCGAAACACGTCGAGGTAATGTTTAGCATACCCAAAACTTATTTCTAACCTATGAGTTATGCGGTTATGATTTAAATGATCTCGTGCGGTTATGATTTAAATCGTTGAGCGGCAGCCGATTAATTATATTATGTTATAACCGCACTAGTAATCGAAGTGTCAACATCACCGTCATACAGAAGAAGAAAAAAACCAGGGAGTCTGGAACACTGACGCTGACCATTACCTCGACGTGTTTCGACTTATGAGTAACTTACAAGGAACTTTTGTCGACGTGTGCCAACAATCGCATATCGTGCGTACAACTTATTCCCATCGCATGCGGAATGTGTGAGGGATACGGCAAGTACATCGTAAAATGTTTAACACTTTTAAAATTTCAAGACGTACTCCACTTACTACGATGTATGATAGCGTACTTTAGCATTCTATTCACGTATACCAAACTTACCCATACCGTATTCGACGTGCGCCAGCGTTTTAGACGCATTTTTCAGAGGTCGGCATATGCTGGCAAGATCGCCAAGGTGTGACTGCGATGTTGACACTTCCATTTCTCCGGCGGTTATGATTTGAATCGTTGTGCGGCAGGTTTTTAATAGCCGACGTCACGTGATCGTCGGCGATACGTGCAGCGCGCTATGACCAAGTTGGACTATCGTTGGGCATAGGTTGTGAACGCCCACAACAGGCTAAGCATTTGTTGGTAGAAGTTATCAAAAGACAACGAAACGTTCTGTGTCCATTACTAATATGTTATGCATACGACCAACTCGTTATGAATACGTCTGAATCTTTAAAAAAAAACATCAAAAGTTCAGCGTAAGTCAGCGTTTTACATACATTTTGATACGTTGCCATTGCTGGCTAAAACGTCAAGGTGTGACTGGGCCTGAAGGGAAGTCATCCATTATATATTGTGAACCGTGGTGTCTGTCCGTGCATTTCTCTGTCTCCCATTTACGGCGGCCGCTTCCCACGCTGCATCTGTAAAGCTTAACGTTAACCTTGGAAATGACGGGAGAACAGGCATGAATAATGTTGATGCCAAATTTTATTTTCCAACCAGGATATTCTGCCCTCATTTTAAGCAAATTGAACCTCTACCACCAGATGCTGCTCCACCATTCAATGGTGGGAGGTATATGTAGCTCAGGGCTTTGGCTCTGAGGGAAACCAAGAGTGCAATACAGTTGACCTTTTTAAAGTCCATAAAATATTATTTAAATTGATAGATTAACTTCGACTTTTCCCGTCACCGGGGAAGGATACTTTTGCTTGCTTTTACTGTCACTGGGGATGCTTACTTCTGTATCCATCACTTCCAATTATATTGTTATGGTTGTCGGGGTAGATGGAGGAATTTCATAGGAAAGTTAGGATTGAATAGAGTTGCTTAGTCTGTGGATGTGTCAGAGACATCTCAATGTAAATTAAGTGTCACTACATGAGGGGTGGTGCGGTGTTAATTAGAAAGGGATTAAGGATAATTTCCCCGAGTATGTGAATGCCCCCCTGTGACCTATTCCTACGTTTTTGCATTTACAAGTCAGCCAGGAAGAAGTTGCATTTTTATTCCGACAACAACCATAACAACAAGCGAGCCAGGCATGCCGAGCAGGCAGAAGCCCCGCCTTTTAGTGCAAACAAGTCTTGCCCTGGAGGTGGCCGTTTGTTCAGTGTGGCATCAAGGAGAGAAGTGAGGAGGTTGGTGATTTTGTTGGTTCAGTTTGGTGAAACAGATGCATGCTGTCAAGAGATAATGTGACCAAGATAGAAGATCTCGCTTTGCTCTCCTCTCGGCACAACAAAATGGCTGTCTTTCGACGCAAGAAGAATACAGCATGATTCTCGTGTTCATGCTGAGGCGAATTGGCTCATGTGGCAGTGCAAGACACTATGTTGACCTTTTGACCTTTTAACCTCAAAAACAATAGGCTTTTTCCTTATGACAAACTCTACCATGTGGTGAGGTTTCGTGAAGATTGGTTTAAAATTGTGACCTGCAGGTGACAAACACAGACAGAAAGACAGACAGAAAGACAGACAGAGACAGACAGACAGACAGACAGACAAAATAACAAAATCAACAAACCAATAAACTTGAAAAATTTTCGATTTTGCAACTAACAAACAGCCAAATAGACAGAATAACAAAATCGATTGACCATTATGCTTGTAAAATCTTCGATGTTGAAAGTAATAAATGGGGTTAGAGAAAATTGGTCTTCATGCAAAGTGAGTTTGTGCCCACCCTGTACAATGGCCTCAAAATGAAGACAGAAAATATTGGACCATGTTGAGGAAGGCCATTATCCTGCAGTGCATTGAAATTGGCTCGTCTCACTATCAATGATGCTCTCTCTCTCTCTCTCTCTCTCTCTCTCTCTCTCTCTCTCTCTCTCTCTCTCTCTCTCTCTGAGGCAAACCACTTTTAAAAGTTGGCCTCCAAATCCAGTTGCCGACTGGGCATCCTCCATCATAGACAGTCCTTCCTTGGCACACCTGAACTCCTATCTACCAACAAAGCCTTCATTCAGAGCTGGGGGAATGCTGCTCTCCCCTCTGGGATGGCTCTCCTGCCTCACATATTTCTCATCTTGATGCCGTAGAACCCAAGGCCTTCAATATCATTTGAATCTCCCGTGCTGAAGCTGAGTCAATGGGCCATTCACTTTTCCAATGTGGAAGGTCTGTGGTCTCTCTGTCTTCTCCAGTTTCCTTTCTGGTCTTGCACCCTCTGCTCTTTCTGTGCTTTGCCCCACCCCCAAGAACTTTGTGTCCAACGAGCGGTTGCTGAGAGAGACTCAAATGAGATTTGTTACCTGCATAGTCCATGAGCATCAGCTGAGGCTGTATGGACATGTGGCTTGTTTTCCTGATGCTGATCCTGCTCACCAGATTCTCTCAGCAAGGGAGCCTTGTGAGTGGAGGAGGCTAATGAGCCACACACTTACCTCGTGGTTGCAACAGGTTGATCGGCATCCTAAGGAGATGGGGATGGGCCAGGCATCTCCCTGGGACATGGCCAGATGGAGGCCCCTGGAGTACCGGTACAAAGTGGACACAGCGACGTGCTGCTCTGACACATGCTCCCATACCTGACCTGACCTGACCCCCCACCACGTTTCTGCAGCATACATGCAGTCCTCCAGCATCCCCTTTCGGTAAAACTCCAGCTGTTCACTACCATCTCAGATCATCCCCAATCCAAAACCATATTTTCTACCCTTCTCCCCCCTCCCCCCACCCCCACTCCCTACCTCCAAACCCACCTCCTTCCAAATTTTCACTTCTTCCTTCCTGAGAGATTGCCTCTGTATCCATCTTGTCCACCCCATCTGTCATCTTTCCTTTGCTTCCATTCCTTTTCCTGCCCCCCGTTTCTCCTCGCACCCATTGTTTGGCCAAGATTCCATCTACTTTGTCATTGAACTCCACTGTTTCTGTTGCATCCTGATCCGTTCAGTGTACCAGCTCTTCCATGAGCCTTGACTGTACACAAGGAAAACGTCAAGCCAAGTCAATGGTGCAGATAGTGGATTGGCATCCTATCAAGCTGTAGGCTGTGATGTTAAATCTTGTTGTAGGAAGTGGTTGAAAGATTTGGATTCTATTTCTGGTCACCTAAATAGTACTATATGGATTATCAATAATATTCCAGCTGGCTTACTCAATGGCCTTAGGAGCTCTACTTGCCCTGTCTGCTATGTTGTACATCTTGTGTCAGCCAATCCTTTGCCATTGACTTGTAAAAACCCCTCCGAACAACTTGGGGTGGGAATTAAAATTCTCCTGATGAAAAAAGTAACGTCACTTGCTTCTCCTTAACAACATTATAAACCTTTTTAAAAATTGCAATCAATTTTCAAGAAAAGAATGGCTGTTCAATCCCACTATTCTCTCCAGGGTGGGTAATGAATGTGGGTAATGAATGTGCATTTCACGTCACCCACTCCCTCCCCCCCCCCCGCCTCCCATCCAAAACCACAATCGTTTGTACCACTATTAACCAAATCCAACAATCTTGCTTCCAGGTTCTTGTGTTACCTCTTCTCATCTCTGTCTCCTCTTTTCCTGTTTGTACATTCCTTTGCTTGTGTCCACCTGTTGCTCCACTGATAGTTCCTTGCCTTTTAGGAATATAAAGTTGATAAAGTAAGGCTTTAGTTATTGTCACATAACTCTGTTGCTGATGTTGTGAGGAAAAAAGGTGCAAGTAAAGAACCAACAAGTGAGAAATGGCCACACCGTGGTCACAACTTGCGGCGCAAAAAAGAACAAACCCAGGCAACGTATAGTCAGCAGAGGCCTACAGGCCGAATGTGTTCGGCCCACCAGAAAACCAACATGGTGGCCATATCATTTTGTTTGGGTGCCATGGTGGGTGGCGTCAAGCGACCAATGTGGGTGTGGTCCAGCAGCTGTCTGACCAATGGGTACACATTTCAAAAATCGACCCCCAACAAGAACCCCAAACAACAACAGCATTAACAACAACAGCAACAATAACAGCAACAAGGAGCTCTTGTCGACCTGCTACATGACAGGTAAAAATGAATGGACATTGGACAGCCATGCAAACCCATGTTGAGTTTCAAGCAGGCAAGTAACAGAGGCAGTGCAAATAGGAAAGCAAGGCATCCTACCCTTCACATCACATTCAATCAACTATCAGAAAGTTGTGCCCATTAATATGTGTACTTGATATAATGTATCACACTTCATTTCACTCTCTTTCTTCTCACCTAACAGCCATCTGTTCTCTCCCCAGCGATGCATCATCACAGGCAAACAATTCTGTCTCATTGTTCATGCTTGAGGAAACAAGATCTTAGCATTTCTGATACCACCATGTGGGGCTCAGCTGATGATGTTGGTCAAATTACTTGTGATGATGCTCTGTATTTTTGCATCTCAACCAGAGTGGAATGTTTGTTTGTGAGGAGCAAAAGTACTTTATTTATGTATTTATTTCACAGGTAAATTACTCTGTGTAGTTGTATGATTTCTGTCTCAATAATTAATGAAACATTAAGTTCACAATCTTGGGCTTCAGGAAATGGATATGGATGGTTTAGCCTGCTGACACACACACACACACACACACACACACACACACACACACACACACACACACACACACACACACACACACACACACACACACACACACACTTACGTTTGTTGATAAATATGAAGTGATGTGCAAAATCTTTGCTTTGGGATGGCATGGTGTAAAAGTGTACATAATCGGCTGGTTTATATAGTTTTCTGCACCTTTCACATAAACCCGGTACTCGATTCTAGTTCAGAATTGCGAGAGTGAAACTAATGTGGAATGTATGCAGCCCACAATTGAAGATGAGATGAATGGCAAAACTTGCCTCTGCCTTTCTTTCTCATCTCCAATCGCTTTCCACAACGGAATGTCAACACATTTCCGCAACAGCATTCTGAATATTCATCAATCCAATTAATGTGGCAGAAGCATGTGAAAAAGTCTTCAAAAATGAGGATTCTAATAAAAACAATCCTGCGGAAAGTCTTTACAAAAAAAAATATTTGGTAAAATTACTTTATTATTAAAGAGTGTTTGTGACTCCTTTCAACCTTTTAAGTCGTTTTAAATTAAATTGTGTTCAAGTTAAAGGCAAGCTTATTAATTAGCATTAAAAACTTTTTAACAAGACTATGATAAGATGTGATATGATCGTTTTCCCAAGTGGTAATGTATTAAAAATAAGATTTGAAAATTTCTGCTGCAATATATTTTGCATTCACATTTGCAAACAGTTATGGTCATTAAATGATGGTTTTTGAATGAAGATGTTGTCATCAAGGGTGAGAGGTATGATTGGAAATGCATTTGCAGAATATGGAGGAGTCACCTCCTTTTTTGGATTTTATAAAAGCACAAGTTCAGAGCTCAGGCATTGTTGTGGTCTTGGTCTGCGTGGCTGCACTGCTTCTAATTATGATCCAACAAGCATGAAACCAGGAGGCCAGTGAAATTGTGATACCTGTGAAGCAAATGTCTGAAATGATTCCTTGTAGAATATGCCTTATCCTGTTACAACTGCATCTTGTGCTGAAGTTTTGAGCCTGTTCTGCAGCTCCAGTGGTAAAGCTAGTAAGCTTTGCTTTAAACGGGGAAGGAAAGTTTTAATGACTGGGTTGTTTTGACTTATTATGCAAGAAAACATAGACAGAAGGAGGGGGATTTGGCCCATCATACCTGTGCCAGAGCCATACCCAATTAACTTAATCTATGAAGTTACCATATTCTCACGATTAACTAATGCGCCCAAATCAATGTCTATATCCATTTCTAATTAACGATGGCGAATTTAGCAAGAGTAGCAGCACACAATGGCCTACTCTTTCTGAGTTCGAACAATGAGAGTAGGGTAAGAATACTGATTCTGGCTCACTTTTCCCTATGTAAATGAATGGAGGATTTTCAGCGATTCCCCTTTTTTTCCCTAAAAATAAACCCCCTTTTATCCCAAGGTATATTTATTTGTATCCCTTTTTAACCTAGGGGCTCTCTATTCAAATAACCCATACAACAAGATAAAGATTTGTTAAAGGTGATTCTAAAGAAATATCTGAAATGTCTAAGCCCCGGGACACTCTTTATCAAATAACCGATGCATATTGTTTAGCTCACTCATTGAACCTATAAAGATTTGTTCATTCTCAAATTCCTTCAATAGTTTAATTTTCTTTGCACAATAATCCCCATCTAAAATATTGAAAAACAAAACATTTGAATCTTTATATTTTTTAAGATACCCCTTTTGTGCCATTACGAAATGATAAACTTCTCTTAATGCTCTTGTTTGACCACCTCCTGAGCCACATATCATTTTGAGATTATAGTAAATTGTTTTTTCATTGTTCAATTGATAACCATCAAAGTTTTCAGTCCATTCAAGGATATTCATTTTTTTCTTTACATCCTCTAACTTACTACTTTTTAAATTGATTCGCTTATTTGTTTTATTTACCTTTGTTTTAGTTATTTTTTCAATAAGACTTATTTGATATTTTTCACATTTATATACCAAGACTGAGATTTTCTCCACTCTTTAGTTTGATTAATACTTGGTTTAACCATTTATATATTGCGAAAAAACGCGGCGGTAGCCCTTAAAAAACCCTAACCCATCTTCCCATCGTTAAAACACAATCTATTCTATTCACTCTATCATACAATATCCATATGGAACACAATCTATTCCATTATCTAAAATAAATCTCTTATCATCAAAGGCTCCTAATGCCTTTTTATTTACTTCTTCACCATCTTCACCAAAAATATAACCATCTATCCAAGACTCCAAGGTAGAATCACAATTTCCAGAAATATAGTGGGTTTCAGTGATAGATCTCACATAGTATAACTGTGGATCATCAAGGAAAACTCCATTTTTCCAATTTTTATGGGTTTCAGTAATAGATCTCACATAGTATAACTGTGGATCATCAAGGAAAACTCCATTTTTCAAAATGTCTGAAAATTGTGAGTCTCCAAGGTAAAACTTGTATTCTGGCTCATCAAGGTATAACTTGTTCAGGGGGTATTGTCTTGATAACTCACAATGAGTACTATTGTTGCAAAACTTTTTTTCAGGACTTTGCTGGTCTCCAAGGTATAACTCTTTGGTTGGGTCATCAAGGACGAATTCGTTCTGTAGGTCTTGGTCGCTCATAAGGTCTTCAACCAAGCCAACAATTTTCCCCCAAGTTGTAGTAAAAGCAGTATTTTCATTTTGTATTTCAGATACAATTTCCTGTGAGAGAAAATAATAATGTATTAATTAAGTCATTTAATTATTAAACGAGTCGATGTTTAAAAGGAACTAAAAATAGGAAAATAAAAATCTTACCTCAACAGATAAGAGGTTTGAATCCAGTTCATCAACTTGAAGGTTTAGTTCCATACAAGTCTGAGAGTTCCAGGCAAGCACACAGCACACCATTGCCAGCAAAAAAAATGTTTAAAATGGAGCCTGGGCTTGAAGCTTTTATAGGGAAAGACTGTTGGGTGTGGTTTCCTGTGGAAATTCCCTGGGCAAGCTCACGCAGGCCTTCTATTCTTTGGGCAATTTTTTCAAAACCATAACATGCTGGAATTTTCTTGTGATTTCTTTGTGAGTCAGAGATGAACTGGAAATGATGTAAGAGTAGGTGGGGCTTAGCAAAAGTAGGCAGGGCTTATGAAAAGTGGGCGTGGCTTATAAAAAATACCTCATGAAAAGTGGGCGGGGCTTAGCAAAATGGGCGGGGCTTAAAGTGGGCGGGGCTTATAAAAATCCACAGAAAAGTAGGCGGGGCTTAGAGGAAAGTGGGCGTGGCTTATGGAATACCTCGTGAAAAGTTGGCGGGGCTTAAAGAAAAGTGGGCAGGGCTTATGAAAAGTGGGCGGGGCTTAACAAAAATAACCTGTGGCTCAGGAGGTGGTCAAACAAGAGCATTAAGAGAAGTTTATCATTTCGTAATGGCACAAAAGGGGTATCTTAAAAAATATAAAGATTCAAATGTTTTGTTTGTCAATATTTTAGATGGGGATTATTGTGCAAAGAAAATTAAACTATTGAAGGAATTTGAGAATGAACAAATCTTTATAGGTTCAATGAGTGAGCTAAACAATATGCATCGGTTATTTGATAAAGAGTGTCCCGGGGCTTAGACATTTCAGATATTTCTTTAGAATCACCTTTAACAAATCTTTATCTTGTTGTATGGGTTATTTGAATAGAGAGCCCCTAGGTTAAAAGGGGAGACAAATAAATATACCTTGGGATAAAAAGGGGGTTTATTTTTAGGGAAAAAAAAAGGGAATCGCTGAAAATCCTCCATTCATTTACATAGAGAAAAGTGAGCCAGAATCAGTATTCTTACCCTACTAATGAGTATTTAGCATCCACAGCCTAAATACAGATGGGAAAGCCGACATGACACCTCAGTCCCTTTCCAAACGACAGATGCTTCAAGATACAGCACTTCAAGATAGTGTCTCAAGCCGGTCAGAAAGTCAACTGCAGTTAAATCCGCCCCTTGATCAAGCAAACAACGAAGAGAGAATTGAAAACTAGTCTGATTTGAAGGCTTGTGGCAGTCGTCTTTAGGGACAGGTTGAACAATGGGTGGAATCAACAGAATGTTGATCAACATATGCAAACCATACCATGGGAAGCAAGGAGAAATTGAAATTGACGTTTTGATTGTAAACCATTCCTAAGAGCAAAAGAGAGAGAAAAAAATACATGAATGGTGGTGAGAGGAGGGTTGTTATTTCATTATTCTTTTTTCCAATCTCTACTACCCCAGAGCCTGATGTTTCATTTATTCCTTTCATGAGTCTTTCATTTCCTATTATTCCAATTCTCAAGCTGTTCACATAACACATGTGGATTCTAAAGAAAAATAATTAATTACAAGCACAAAAACTGCCTGACACCTTGGCCAGATAAAAGATGTGTATGAACTGAGTGTGCATTGGGAAGCTCAATAAATTTATGCCAAAATGAAGAAGAAAAAAAACAATTCGAAACACGACGGACATGCATTGGCAGTACAACTTACCATGTCAAGCCAGCTTGTCATATTCTGATGACTTGCCCTGCCAAGATGCTTCTCTTATCTATTCTCCTGGAGAATTGCAGTCAATTTTCTCTCCCAAAGCAAGCAGCTGGCAAGTTCTGTCTGCACAGGCTGAGGCTACTCTGCACAACATCTAGGGCCAAATGTTATTATCCCAGCCTCACAGGACTTGAAATATCAAGTCAAGGCCATATGCCATCATTTGCCTAATGGAAAGGCAAATGTACTCAGCATGTCTCGAGAAAAATGCTCCAAGCAAAGCAAATATAATACTATATATATATATATATATATATATATATATATATATATATATATATATATATATATATATACATACATACATATATGAACACACACATACACATCTATAGATTATTACCCCGATTTACATCTCTCTGTTTTTGCGTCGTTTTGCAAATACATCGTCACAATATTAATAGCATTACCCAATTTGCATCGCCTCAAATCACACTTGCATCGTTTTAAAAGCCATACCTTTTGGTCTCAAACATTTTCATAACTTTCAAGACTGTTTAAGATGCCAGAATACATTGCTAAAGTACCAAATTGGGAGATCACAAAATCTCCGAAAGAACTCCTGTAAATTGCATCGCACATAAAGGAAGGTACTGTCCTGTAGATTGGCTAAGAGGAATTGTAAAAGTGTATATACCTTGTGAGTGAAATTAGATGTTATTCTTCCAATGAATGCTGGTGAACGTGCAGTTGATGTCGCTGGGATATTAAGTTTTCTTCTGGTGCGTACCATCTATAACTAGAAGGGCACTCGGTAGATTCATTTACGTTTTGTTTCCCACTGATTGGCTGGATCTGCATTCGGACGTGATCTAAAATTTAATGAGCTTGTTCTTGTTACCTAACCAACTCAACCATCAAATTTCGTCCAAATCCGTCCATATATTTTTCAGATATCGTGCTATCTATAGTTTTAGGCTGATCACAGCTCAATGGTGAAGAAGCACTTTTAAAAAGTCTCTGGATCTGGATCCGGATTCAGATCTTCACTCAAATCGAATCAATTCTTCCGTATTACATATCCGTATTACAATCAATTCTTCCGCATATCCAACTTGTTTCATATATTTATTATGTACGTTAAAATGAAATGTATAATCAGGAAGGAAAATGGGGAATCAGAAGGGGTGTGAGACGCCAGGGAATCAGAACAAGGGGCTGGAAACTGGGGAATCAGGAAGTGAGCTGGATACTGGGGAATCAGGAGGGGGGAATGCTGTGGGAAAAGAAACAAATAATGTATTAACTTCAATTGCTGTCTTTCAACAAAAACCGTTCTTTTTATGTTTTCCTTTAAAAAAAAGATAAGTTGTGATAGAATTTACATTTATTGACGAAGTTTAAATAATCCAAGTCAAATGACATTTAAATCATCACAAAATCATTATATCGGAATGGGACGTGCATGGGGTTACCGATCAGGGGCCAAGTTTCCCCATTATGACTCGAATATTGATGACATCGTTTGAATAAAGTTGTGCTTCCTTCGTTGGTAAGACTGGTGCTTGCCACTTGGTCATGGTGTGCTCTGTGCTGTCTGGAGAGTGGGCAATCCCTTTAACCTTAGTGGAGAATGGTATGTGACCCAGCAGCCAAAGCTCTTGTGAGGTACAAGGTATATGTTGTCAGTGACCAACCGCGCATGTCAACGACTGAAAAACATTTTCCACTTATTATAAACCCCATTTTAATAGAAATGTTTATTCAACGATTATTTTCCGAACAATGTCAACAAGTCATTATAAGCTCAAGCTGCATGTAAGTCACAAGCAAGTCACAAGTCCCCAGACACCAAGTCCTCAGTCCAGATCTCGAGTCTATTTCGTCAAGTCTGAGTGAAGTCGCAAATCACGACAAGTGACTTGGACTTGACGAAAATGGCGGCCCACAGTTTGCATCATATGATCTCTTGGAAATTCATGGACTGTTAGGGAGTTTAACCATGACTTCTCCACACCATACTTTCCATGCTCGAATGGACATGCAGAAGCAGCAATCAAAGCCATAAACATACTGGTTGCTAACAGAAAAGACTATACACGACATCAATCTCGACGACGATGCATTTTGCCGCAACTTGCTTGAATGGTGCAACACTCCATGCATATCTGTAAATTCACCAGCTCATATTGTCTTTGGGGAGCCAACAAAAACTGCTGTTCCTGGCCATCAATTTACTTTCTCACCACAGTGGCAGAGGGCTGCTGATGAGTGTGATGCTAAAGCCACTGAGGTACGGGCGAAAACCAGCACGCATCACGACCAATCCTCCAAACCTCTTATTCCGCTTCGTGTTGGCACTGAGGTGTTGGTACAAATTCCACAGATGAAGAGTTGGGACAAAACCGGTGTGGTCATTGTTGTTGGGCATTGCCAGGACTATCATGTTAAACTGCCATGCGGCAGAGCCCATTTGAGAAGCCACTGTTTCCTTTGTCCATATGTCCCTCGATGCTCCGATATGGACAGTGAATGCCAAAAGTCCAGTGGAAGCAATGACAAACCAATCTCCTACCCACAGAAGCAAGTGACATTCAAATTACCACAGCATCGTAGCCTACATGAACAACGGACACCGAAGCGATTTGATCTGTAATTGCTGGAACTCTTACTCCATATTTTGTTGCCTTCTCATCACCAGACATGGTTATGTGGACACTCGTTATAGCATTTGTACTCAAACTGATTGATTTAGGGGACTGTTACTTCATGTAAACCTCCTCAATGTGTCATTGGTTTGAAGTGAAGGAGAGATGTTGGATACTGCAAATCTCCTGCGTGTTATGCATGATGTATGACATTCCATTCTGGATCCGAGAATGAGGAGTTGGTTTGCTCTGTCATAGCCATCAGCCTCGGACCTGCATGTTCAATTCTCATGTTGTTTGGATAAACTTATACGTTTATTTCTGACTTCTTGAATCTTTAACAAGACGAAGGGGAATATCACGTAAATAGGGGAAAAGAAAAGTCTTAAGGATATGCATTTCTAAAAACGATAGTTACAACTTCTGATGACAACTTCGACTGAATGCAAATCCTAAACTCGCACCCCCAGCTCTCCATCATGTACTACCATGGAGTACAGCTGTAGGTACTCCAGAAAGAGGGATGGTGTGGGAAAAAATGGCTGCCCCATTAAATGTGTAGGCCTACAAAATGATACGCTGAAAAGCCACTATAGAGTGAAGTCTTGAGCTGTACCTTTTATTCTGGAGCCTTTTAAGAACTACCAAGTTTATTAGAGTTACAAGAGTAATTGTTGTTATTTGAACGAGTTAAAGTCAAAGCTTTCACTCATCTCCATGTATTTGTCCAACTTTTTATCTTGTCTGAGCAAATGGCATTCCTGTATTCACACTAACCTATGATTCCATCCATTCCTTGAAGGTACTTTTTTGGTTTTGATGTACCAGTATCAAGTGGTGGCGTTAGTCATTTGGGGACCCCATGAAAAATACAATAGTGGCCGAGTGGGGCCCCTGTGTGCCCTGTCAATCTGTCATTACACTAAAATATGCAATTTGACATCCGTCTGTATGATGTCGATGTATTCAGTCGTTATTTACTCGATCTCAACCAACTAAACTTGCCAAAGGGAATACGGATCACAAGGCAAAGGTTGTAGCGACTTCATTTGCCCTCGTCACCAGGAGTTCCAAAGGTGGGGCGATGCAAATTATCTTCGTTAATGTGTGGGGTGGGACGTAAATTATTAGTTCCGTTCCCAGTGGTGGCGGGAGAGGGGATTACGAGTGATGCTCAGAACCCTTAATTGTATCACAAGTCAGAGCTAAGAGGACTCTATTATTTAAGAACTCGCTTAGCCAATTTTGCTTGAGACTCGATTGCGAAATATCTGGAGGAATTCCCATGTTTTGACTTTTTCCGCATTGGAAAACTGTATATATAGAAGCTTTTTTTTGTATACCTTGTCGAGGCTCTTATGAGAGCCTACAAAACACACAACGCACATCAAGGGAGGGGGGGGCATGAGACAAGAGGGGAGGGAGTGGGAATGATAAAACAGTGGGGGACAGAGACATTAGGAGATCTGTGGAAGGGAGAGGGATGGGGTGGGGAACATGGGGAACACAAGATGGACATTACAGGGACTTTCAGGAAGGAAAGCAGGGAATTTGAAGGAGGTGGGCTTGGGTGGATTATCGGAGGTAGAAAAGATCGAGGATTTGGATGGGGGATGATAAGAGGTGGTGGTGAACAGCTGTTTTGAAGAACTGGAGGGAAGAATGGGAATGAATAGAGTGAGGGAGTTTATTCCAAAGGGGGAAAAAAGTGGAATGAAAGAGTGAATGTGAGCAGTGATTCGTGATTTTGGTAGTTTTACCAGAGGGGGGTTAGTAGGGTGAATATACTGATTCTGGCTCACTTTTCCCCATGTAAATGAATGGGGGATTTTCAGCGATTCATTTTTTTCCCCCTAAAAATAAACCCCCCTTTGTATCCCAAGGTATATTTATTTGTCTCCCCTTTTAACCTCGGGACACTCTTTTTCAAATAACCAATGCATTTTGTTTACCTCACTCATTGAACCTACAAAGATTTGTTCATTCTCAAATTCCTTCAATAGTGTAATTTTCTTTGCACAATAATCCCCATCTAAAATATTTAAAAACAAAACATTTGAATCTTTATATTTTTAAGATACTCCTTTTGTGCCATTACGAAATGATAAACTTCTCTTAATGCTCTTGTTTGACCACCTCCTGAGCCACATATCATTTTGAGATTATAGTAAATTGTTTTTTCATTGTTCAATTGATAACCATCAAAGTTTGCAGTCCATTCAAGGATATTCATTTTTTTCTTTACATCCTCTAACTTACTAGTTTTTAAATTGATTCGCTTCTTTGTTTTATTTACCTATGTGTTAGTTATTTTTTCAATAACACTTTTTTGATATTTTTCACATTCATTATGTTTTCCATTTATATACCAAGACTGAGATTTTCTCCACTCTTTAATTTGATTAATACTTGGTTTGACCATTTATATATTGTAAAAAAACGCGGCGGTAGCCCTTGAAAAACCCTAACCCATCTTCCCATCGTTAAAACACAATCTATTTTATACACTCTATCATACAATATCCATATGGAACACAATCTATTCCATTATCTAAAATAAATCTCTTATCATCAAAGGCTCGTAATGCCTTTTTATTTACTTCTTCACAATATATGTTATGTTTATAACTACTTATTGTATTCATTTTCCTATATTCTTCTTTCTTATTCATCAAACAATTATAATAATTTCTAAAAGTTATTGATTTCTTTATTACATATTTCTTTATTCCCTTTAACCTCTTATCAATCTGATCACCATACTTATAAGCATATGCCTTTGCTCTCAATCCAATAAACTCACTCATTACTTTTCCACCCAACTCATCCTTAAACTGAGCAATAACCTTTTCATTCTTTTTGGAAAATAACTCACTCTTCTTGCTAAAATTACATGTATCATATACTCCAATATTTTTCTTCATATCTTTATATACATCATCAGTTTTTATGTCTCGGATAAAACTATCAGTGTCCATATACAACAATGAAACATTTTCACCATACTCTTTCTTTAAGTCATTATACAAATAATCATACATCAATATCTTTGATAAATCAAGAACTGCTGTTCCTATATAAATTGGTTTATCCATTACAATACTTTCCTTTTTCATATGAATTGCAGAAAAGTTCTCTGAAAAAACCTCTTCTCTCTCAAAACTTAGTTTATTTATCAATCTCGAAGCTTCTTTCCAAGATGTTGCTAATCTAATGTTTTGCCTGTTTCTAACATATTGCATAGTCTTTCCTAATACAGCATTATTCATTAATTTATAAAAGTCCCCTTCAAATTTTACTTTTGTATTTGCTCTCATATCTGTATTGAATTTAATATACTTTTTCATCCAAGGACTTTGTTTAAATTTTAAAACTCTATGAATTTTAGCGACTCTCAATCCTTCTCTCAAAAACTTTTTTAAGCTTCTCTGATGCAAAACATATCCCTCTTTATCATAGAATGTTGCTAATAACTTTTCTGTTGATTTGCCTTTAATATTAAAACTTTTATGATTATCACTTAACCATTCTTTCTTTGGGGTTTCTTTCTCACATGCAAAAGGAAGGTCTTTATGCTAATTATGAAGATCACTCGGGTACCTCAAATCGACTTCAAAATAATAACCTTCTTCTTCCTCATTCAATTCTGCTTGAGAAGAAATAACAATATCAATCAAAGCCTTTTCATAATCCTTTTCTTCCACCCACTCTAATTTACCATAAGGCAGAGATTGAGACATTGCCCATCCATACAAATTATTAGCATCAAAATACATCAAATAATTACTATCTTTTTCACTATCATAATTTGGAAGATATTTATTATTTTCTTTAGCATATCTTTTTGAACATACTTGTGATATTCCACCTCTTTTAGACTTCTCAATCATCAAAAGCATATCTACATCACTGAATAAATCTATATCTTGTTTTGTCATTTTCAACATTGTACTCCAAGCTAAACCAGGAGCTGTGAAATAGTGGGCAGGATCTAATCCATAACAATTTTTATTATGACAGAGTGATCTAAAAGCTTCAAACACATCAGCTAACAAGAAAACATCTGTTTTTAGATACAAATCATGATATTCTCCAAGGTTCTTTATCTTAAATATTTTCCAAATTTCTTGTGCGTGTTTATATTCCTTATCACTTTTCTCTTTTTCATAAAGGTTATTATGGAAACTTTCTTTTGAAGGAAGTCGTGTTTATTTAAATCTCATAAATGAATCCATCTAATCATAAGGATAAATTCCCTTACTTGAAAGAATTTTCTCTTTACATTGAATTTCATTCCTTGTTTGAATTTCCTCTCGAGTTAGAATTCCCTCTTTAATCAGAATTTCCTCTTTAGTTAGAATTTCATTCATTTTTGAATTTTCTTTATAATTAGAATTTCATGTTCAGTTTGAATTTCTTCATTAATTTCCTCATTAATTATAATTTCCTCTTTACTTTGAATTCTCTCTTTAATCTGAATTTCCTCTTTCGTTAGAATTTCCTCTTTTGGAAAGAATTAATTAAGAGTTGGAAAAGACCCTGTGGAGCTTAGATTTGATGTGAGGTCGGCGAGTGGTGTTCCCATAAACTTGTAAGAATCTAAAAACCTAATACGAGTTAAAGGTTTTGTGGATATCATTTTTGTAAATGAAATATACTTTTGACTTGTGTTTGTTATGGCAGAAATATTCCCTGGTGTTTTTGAAAGTTCATTAATAAATAGATGTGTATCAAAGTTGGCGCTGTTGTGAAGAAAGACTGGAATAAAAGAAGGAAATTTATAATTAAGATTACAACTGGAATGAGCGGGACCTCTATATTTACCAGTAAGATGACAATGATCCCTAACTTTAGACTCCTCAATTTCCACCACACAAATATGACAGATATTGTTCTTTCCAAATTCTAATTTTTCTTCTTCGGTTAATTTCATCAGTTCATTTGTTTCTTTCATTAATTTAGTTAGTCTTATACAATCCTTTTCTAATCGTTTTACAAACTCTTGTTAAGCTTTTTTTCCACTATAATGTTCAAGTTTATTATACTTTTCTCCAACAGATGATTTGATATAATAACAGAAACCACAAGGAATATGTTTTTGATATTTATTTGTATATGATTCTTTTGGATCAGGAGAAGCAGGATTTATCTTTTTTAGGATACATTCAAAATCAGCATATATCACAAATGGGTGCATGATAGATTTATTATAATCTTCAAAAGAAATCTTTTCACCAGGTTTCGGCATTGTAATTACAGCTGATTTATGATTATTACAATATTTGGAATGTTATTCTAATCGTTCTTTTGAATGAAATGAATTAAGACATCGCTCACAAGGATATATTTTGTTTGCTGTTCTGAATACCTGAGAAGAGATTAATCTTGATAAATTATTGATGTATGTATCATGTGAATTCTTTCCAACATGAAAATATAAAAGATCAATGTGTGTTTCTTCATTTTTATAGTTGTTTGAAATTTTTAATATTTGAATTTTGTTTGTATCCGTTAATCCATATACATTAATAGAAAGATTATTCTTTTTCTTAAATTTAGGAATATCTGTTAGTGGCATTGGGAATTTAAAATCTTTAATGTCCAAGGTATTCTCATATTTCATATATTGTTTTACTCTTTCTGAATTACATTTTGGTGGATGTAAGTGAGCAAGAACATACCAGAGAAAACATTTATTATCATTGTTATGAATATTAACAACTGCCTTCTTTAGTTTTATTTCGTTTGGTAATTCAATATAAGAAGAAGCTGAAAGAGGGTTTGATTTTAGAATGTGTATTTCTAAAAAGATGATTTTTTTAATATGAAATCCACTTCCTACCACTGTATTATCAACATCCTCCTCTTGGCTTGATAGATCTTCAAAAACCCCACTGTTCAAAAAATCTTGAAATGATGTTATAAAATGAAGATCTGTTCTCATATAAGGAGTTTGTTCTTCATCTTGTCTTTTCATATTCATTTTCACTTCATTTCATTCATTAATTAAGATGAGAAGCACAATCCTGAGTTTTAATTTCACAACAAGTGACCACACATCTTCTTTCCCATACCCACAACAACTTGACCCAACAAAAGAATATAAGACATCTTTATTGTCCATGGAAACTTATAATACCTTATTTAATAGAACTGATAAAAATGACAAGTTTAGTTATAATCCCGGAAGTGGATACAAAACGATAACAGTCTCACCCGGAGCATATGAGATTTCTCAAATATCTTCTGAAATTGCTCGTCTTATGAAAGAACAGGGTGATGAACCAAAAATATTGTTATAGACATTCAAAAATATACTTTAAAATCAACGATTAAAGTTAAAAATAACTACAAGGTTGATTTCACAATTGATAATTCATTTCGAGAGTTATTGGGTTTCTCCTCAAAAAAGATTGAAACTAATGGGACGTTTTACAGTGATAATGTCATTCAAATATCCTCAGGAATAAATTCGGTGTTAATTCACTGTGATTTGATTGATGGTGCTTATAATGATGGAATAAAAACAAATACAATATTTTCTTTCAGCGCATACTCAACCCCAATTGGTTATAAATTCAATATGGAACCCAAAAATTTGGTTTATCTCCCTGTGTCAGGAAAAACCATACACAGAGTAAATTTTAGGATAACCGACCAAGATAATCGTATGATTTCTTTTATTGGGGAAGTTATATCCATCAGAATTCACCTACGTGAAGTTTTCCAATAAATAAATACGATGGTTATTTTGAGGAAACATGAGTTGGGAAAATTTAAAATAATTACAGGGGAAGGGATGTTCCTTTCCCCATACTACAAGGGTGAAGATATGTATCTTGGTAGAGGATACTATAAACCTAAGAGACAAAGGGGTGTTGGACATCAATTTAGAGGAGATGGGATAATTGATATTCTAATTTGTATTGGTTCAACTATTCTTAAACATAAAGACCGAATTGGTTCAACTGCTTCTGCTGTGGGAAATGCAGCAGGTGCTGTAAAGAGCATAAAAGATGCCCAGAAGGAATCTCATAAATTACAAGCAATAAAAGAAATTAAGAAAGGCAAAACTCATTTGTCCCCCCCAAGAACGACAGAAAATAATTCGAATACTTGGATCAGGGTTTTAAAAGTTTTAACATCTTTTTTCCTAAATAAATACAAGTATGGAAGCAATTGATAGTATCTATGATTTGGATGATACTATTATTATCTCAAACTCCAGGAAAAAGAAGATTACTTCAAGGTAAATGCATTAACTGGAACAGACTGGAATACGAATGGTACAAAAAGTTTTGAAATAAATAATCAACAAACCTATTTGAATCTATCCAAAAGTTTCTTGTTGTGTAAATTTAAATTCACTAAGGCTGGGAATAACACAAACGCAACACTCAGAAATGATTTCTTCTGGAAAATGTTTGATGGTGTGCGTTTGTATATTGGAACACAAGAAGTTGAAGCGGTTGATTATGTCTCTGCTGTATCTGAAATGATGAAATTTACACTCTATACATTCAGTGATAGAATGGGAAACTGTCAAAGGTTTTATTCCTGATATGTCAACGGGAACAAACACAGACCCTGGATATACTCAAAGGAAAGGAGCGTATAATGATGATGCAAAAGCAGTTTATAGTTTTACTGTGGCAGTTCCTCTTAAAGGTATATTTGGATTTTGTGATCATGATAAAGTTCTGTCTGGTCTTAAAATTAGATTTCAACTACAAAGGAATGATAATGAAAATAGATTACTTTTTGGTGTTGCTAGTGCTTTTGGTGATCAGAATAAATTTGTAATTGAGGAAATGAGTTGGTATATTTGTGAATATACTCCTAATCTTAAAACAGAAGAGATGTTGAATAGAAGAATTAACTCAAAGAAACCACTCAGTGTATCATACCTCAAAAGAAGATGTCAACATGTTAAACTCAACCAAACCACTTACACGTGGAATTTGGGTGTTCTGGAAGTAAAGCCACGATATCTTTGGATCATTTTTAAAAAACCAGATGGTGATACTGCGACTGATAAGAATAATCCATTGAGTGATAATGCTCAGGTGAAACAACTTCGCGTTTCTCTAGATGGAACATTTTATCCATGAGATAGAATGGAAATTAATTGGGAAAAAAATGATTTTGCTGAAGCATACAAGTCTTACCAAAAGGTGTGTGAAAGTAATGGAAATAAAGAACCTATTTTGGATATGACAGCATTTAAAAGTTTGTATACAATCTATGCGTTTGACCTGAGCGCTCAAAAGGAAACTATAAAGTCTAATCGAGTGGATACTTCCCTATACATTGAAAGAGGAGAGAGTAAAGAAGTTGATTCATATTGTTTGCTTTTGGAAGAAACAGAATTGCAGATTAATACAGATAATGGTGTTATGATTGGTCTCACATAATTTTTGTTAAATAAATGAGGGGCAAAGTACCAACTGGGGTATATGTTAATCAAATCAATCTTCATAAACTATCATCTTGTGTTCAAAATCAAAAGCCTTGTACGATTAACGTTAATACAATTCAGAGAAAAGGAGCAGTAAGAATTGATGTTTTGCTCACAAGAGAACAGGTTAAAATCTTGAACGATACTGGCTCACTTAAAATTAAAATGACAAAACCAATGTTGAAAAAATATTCAATAAGAGAGACGAGTGGAGGATTTCTCCCATTTCTAATTCCTTTATTTGCTGGTTTAAGTGCGGTTGGAGCATTGATGGGTGGTATTTCAACAGCGGTGAAAACTGCCAATGAAAAGAAGGCTCAACTCCAGGCTCAAAAATAATTGGAAAGACATAACAAAGAGTTGGAGAAACAAATTAGTGGAAGTGGTGTAATTGTAGATTTTGCTGAAAAACTTGAAGGTCTGCCTGATAAAGCGAGATTGTTAGTTGGAGATATGCTTTCTTCCATCGCACAAGCAGGTGTAAAATTAACTAAAAGAGGTACTGGATTATATCTTTCTAATAAATAAATGAGCATTGATGAGTGGTTTAAAGAATTTGGAAAGAATACAACATCAAATTTACAACTTGTCAAATATTGTAAGAAATTAAAAATTCATAATGTGGTTATTTGTATGAGAGATGAATTAACAAATGTGCCTAAACATACAAAGAATATTATTATGAACTTCGAAGATAATAATGGGAACGGTTCTCATTGGGTTTGTATTTTTAAGAGTCAAGACAAATATTATTTTGATAGTTTTGGTCTTCTACCACCTGTTGAAGTCATAAAATTCTTCCAGAATGGTGTTTATCAAACATTTCAAGTCCAATAATTAAATTACAAGTGTTGTGGTCAATTATGTCTTTATGTGTTATTTCAACTCAACAAAAATAAAAATTTTTATGACATTATTTTTAATCTAATATAAATGACTTATGTTGGTAAAGATGGTTCTCTCTTTGGTGTATCCCAAGAACTGGATATTGATTTATCAAATTATTACACAAAGGCACAGGCTGAACGACATAAATATAATATAACCAAAAATATTAATGTGAAAAATGCTTATAAATTAAAAAATTATCCAAGCCCGACTGACGCGAATGACTTGGTGAGATTAAGTGATTTATCACAATATATATATATATATATATATATATATATATATATATATATATATATATATGTATATATATATCCTTAAATAAAACGGCCGTGTATTCCAAAGATACAGAAGTGTTGATTTTATCTCCAGGTCATACAGAATTCACAGTTCGAATTAAAATAAATTTTTATAAAGAAGGGCGTATCGTTTGTATGGGAATAGAACAATGGGAGTATGATATGAATGATTTAGGGTGTAATTGGTAATTTAAAATTGACCTGGAAGACCTGGAACAATTAAATCAGTCTCGTAAGGAAGAATATTATCCACTTGGTATAGAGAATGAGTTTTGTGGTGCCACGATTAGTGAACAACAAATAAAAGAATTTAATAAGGGTAAATATAATAATGGTTTTGCCCTAGTTTATATCATGAAAACAGAAAAAACAGGATTATATATAATAAGTAAGGAAATACAAAATGATTTAACTATGGGAAGATGAGGAGGTGTTTCGTGCCATAATATTATTCTAACATATATTTCTAATACATAAATGACAGCAAGAAGGCTTCAAGAAAATTATCATTTCTGTGTCCAAGCATACCTTCAAGAAAAGGGTATTCGGTATTTTAATAAATATGTTCTACAACATAAGAATGAGGTATTTTCAATAAAAGATTGGCATTATGCTGATGTTGATAAACCGACAACTTTAGATTTAATTAGAATGTTAAATAATGAAAAAATTATAAAGTTAAGAAAAGGTAAGGCTCTTTTAGAAATCCAAAAGAAATTTTATTGGTTTCCTGTTGTAAAAAAATTATTTTGGATTCAGGAATCACAAGAAATCCTGATGAATATATGTATGATATTCTATGGGGTGTAAGCGATTCAAGGATAGTTCAGGATGAGGAAGGAGTTGAAGAGAGAGAAGGAGAGGGAGAAGAAAGAGAAGGAGGAAAGAGAGAAGAGAGAGAAGGAGGAGAGGGAGAAGAAAGAGAAGGAGGAGAGGGAGGAAAGAGCGAGACGAAATAAATGTGAAAATATGGAAACCGATGAGATTAAAAAAAGATTGGGGGTATTACAGAAAATAACTCAACCCACCGAGGAGGAAAACAAAGAATTGACAAGTCTATTTGCAATATTTTCGACAAGACTATTGACATCGGCAAGATATTCATTTTAATTCAAGTTTTTCATTTTTTTTCTTAAATAAATGAAGGAGAGAGTGAAGGCATTTCTAAGGATTCTTTATGTTTTAAAAATTAAGATTCAAATGTGCATGTTGGAAACTAAAAAGGTTTTTGCACTCTGCAGGAATTTTTCTCAGAAATAAATGAGTTATTGTCTCAAATGTAAAAAGAAAACTAATCCGAAAAATATTTCATATATTAAAAGTAAAAATAACAGGGTTATACAAAAAGGTATATGTTCAGTGTGTGGTTCAAAAAAAATCGATTTATCTCCAAACACAAACTCGGAGGAGAAATAGAAAAGTTTTTATCAGGAAGTAAATTTACAACTACTGGAATACCAGGGGAATTACATCTACCAGGGTATTCTTTCTGTGGTCCAGGCACAAACTTGGATAAAAGATTAGATGAGGCAGACAATCCTAAATCATGGAGTAAACCCATCAATAGAGTTGATGAAGTGTGCATGAGACACGATATTGATTATGGGAATACCGCAACTTTGGAAGAAAGGCATGAAGCCGATAGAGAAATGTTGTGTAATTTGTCTCTGATACAAAATCCAACCTTGAGAGAAAAAGTTGATCGGTTCATCGTGAAGAAGATGATCAGTGCTAAATTGAAACTTGGACTTGGAAATTCAAAAAAGTTATGGGCTCTAATGATGTCATTAAGACTGAAGAGCAATTAGCTGATGAATTACATAAACCAATATTCACAAAGTTTCGTAGAAGGAAGGTTTATTCCAAGGAAGTTGATTATATCTGGTCCGCTGATTTGATTTAACTCAATAATGATAAGGGGTACAAGTATGCTTTAACCGTTATTGATTTGAGGAGTCAATACGCATGGGTTGTCCCTTTAAAAAACAAAACAGGTAATACTCTTATGTTAGCCTTTCAACAGATATTTAATAAAAGTGAGAGAAAACCTTAAAAAATTGTGGACTGACGAGGGTCGAGAGTTTTATAACGAGACATTTAAGAATTTTCTAAAAAATAACAGTTTTACATTATACAGTACCTTTAATGAAGGGAAGGCCGTTGTTGTTGAACGTTTTAATCGTACCTTAAAAGAGAGACTATATAAAAAATTCACAGAACTCGGTTCACAACATTGGTCATCTTTTATTCAGGATATTTTGGATAAGTATAATGACATGATTCACACGTCAACGAATATGAAACCATCAGAAACATTTACAAAATTAAAATATGAAAAAGAGATTAATATCAGAAAACCTAAGTTCAAAGTTGGTGATAATGTAACAATATATCGGTGGAAATCTCATTTTGAAAAGGTTATATTAAACGATGGACGAACAAACTTTTTAAAAATGTTTATGTAATAGATACGGTTCCTTGGACTTCTGAGATATATGATTTAGAAGGGGAAGAGATTTTAGGTTCATTTTATTCACAGGAATTACAAAAGACAAAACTAAGCAGATAATACCCATGGGAGCAATGGGTTGGCGCTTCACTCCCTCCTACTATACACCGTTGTGGACACTCGAGGGCCAAGTCCGAGGTGTATAACAGTATATAATGTGTGTGAAGGGGGACGTTCTTCGATCTGTGAACCCCAAACACAGAATCCTCAACTGAATAGTCAAGGCTTAACGTGTGTGTGTGTGTGTGTGTGTGTGTCCCAACCCTCACATTCAAAATCTCAACCCCATCCCCCCAACACAATGTCTTTTTCAAAATGAGATTTCCACCAATATAAATTTTTTCGTTTTTTTTCTCTTCTTCCAATTCTGTCTTTTAAGGCTTTCAGGTTTGATGATGTTGAAAGGGGGTGTAAGCCTGCACTTTCTTCCCAGAACTAACAATATGTATTTTTTATGTTTTTTTTCTCTTCTTCCAATTCTGTCTTTTAAGGCTTTCAGGTTTGATGACGTACAAAGGGGGAGTAAGAACTTTCTTGATAGGTTTCGATCCCAAAGAGTGGTAGCATTTCAAGTCTCCAAAATAAACCCAACTTTCCAAGTTTTCAAGGTATAACCATATTCCTGTTGAGTTTCCAAGATACGTATCACATTGTGAGTTATCAAGCCAGAACCCACATTTCAAGTCTCCAAAAATATAACCATCTATCCAAGACTCCAATGTAGAATCACAATTTCCTGAAATATAGTGGGTTTCATTGATGGATCTCACATAGTATAACTGTGGATCATCAAGGAAAACTCCATTTTTCCAATTTTTATGGGTTTCAGTGATAGATCTCACATCGTATAACTGTGGATCATCAAGGAAATCTCCATTTTTCCAATTTTTATGGGTTTCAGTGATAGATCTCACATAGTATAACTGTGGATCATCAAGGAAATCTCCATTTTTCAAAATGTCTGAAAATTGTGAGTCTCCAAGGTAAAACTTGTATTCTGGCTCATCAAGGTATAACTTGTTCAGGGGGTATTATCTTGATAACTCACAATGAGTATTATTGTTGCAAAACTCTTTTTCAGGACTTTGCTGGTCTCCTAGGTATAACTCTTTGGTTCGATCATCAAGGACGAACTCGTTCTGTGGGTCTTGGTCGCTCATAAGGTCTTCAACCAAGCCAACAATTTCGCCCCAAGTTGTAGCAAAAGCAGTATTTTCATTTCATATTTCAGATACAATTTCCTGTGAGAGAAAATAATAAGGTATTAATTAAGTGATTTAATTATTAAATGAGTATGCTTCAATCAAACTTTGAAAATAGGAAAATAAAATCTTACCTCAACAGATAAGAGGTTTGAATCCAGTTCATCAACTTGAAGGTTTAGTTCCATACAAGTAGTCAATCTCCAAGGAACCCCAAAGTCATCCCACTCAAGGTCTCGCTCGTTCTGTGGGTCTTGGTCGCTCACAAGGTCTTCAACCAAGCCCACAATTTTGCCCAAAGTTGTGGCAAAATCGGTATTTTCAGATACAATTTCCTGTGAGAGAAAATAATAATGTATTAATTAAGTTATTTAATTATTAAATGAGTCAATGCTTAAATCAAACTGAAAATAGGGAATAAAATCTTACCTCAATGGATAAGAGGTTTGAATCCAGTTCATCAACTTGAAGGTTTAGTTCCATACAAGTCAGAGAGTTCCAGGCAAGCACACAGCACACCATTGCCAGCAAAAAAAAATGTTTAAAATGGAGCCTGGGCTTGAGGCTTTTTTAGGGAAAGACTGGTGGGTGTGGTTTCCTTTGGAAATTCCCTGGGCAAGCCCAGGCAAGCCTTCGTTTGGAATTTTTTCAAAACCATAACATTCCAGAATTTTCTCATGATTTCTTTGTGAGTCAGAGATGAACTGGAAATGATGTGAGAGGAGGCAGGGGCTTAGCAAAAGTGGGCGTGGCTTACGAAAATACCTCATAAGAAGTGGGCGCGGCTTAGCGAAAGTGGGCGAGGCTTATGGGAATACCTCATGAAAAGTGGGTGAGGCTAAGCAAAAGTGGGCGGGGCTTAGGAAAGTGGGCGTGGCTTAACAAAAATAATCTGTGGCTCAGGAGGTGGTCAAACGAGAGCATTAAGAGAAGTTTATCATTTCGTAATGGCACAAAAGGGGTATCTTAAAAAATATAAAGATTCAAATGTTTTGTTTTTAAATATTTTAGATGGGGATTATTGTGCAAAGAAAATTAAACTATTGAAGGAATTTGAAAATGAACAAATCTTTGTAGGTTCAATGAGTGAGCTAAACAATATGCATTGGTTATTTGAAAAAGAGTGTCCCGAGGTTAAAAGGGGAGACAAATAAATATACCTTGGGATAAAAAGGGGGGTTTATTTTTAGGGGAAAAAAAAATGAATCGCTGAAAATCCCCCATTCATTTACATGGGGAAAAGTGAGCCAGAATCAGTATATTCACCCTACTGGGGTTGTTGGCGGACCTTGAGCACCCTGCGGAAATGTGGTGGGGACAAATTGTAGAGAGAGCAGGGAGGGCAAGGCTGGAGAGGAGACTGTAGAAGACAGAAAGCGAGAGCATTGTTCCAACTTATCGTGACATTTTTCCAAGATACTTCAAACGACAAAAGTAATAACAAGAATAATGAAAATAGCACATTAATAATTATAGTATTAGCATTAGAGTATTGCAAAATAATAATATTAAAAATAATATTCGAACAATAATTGGCAGTAATAAAAAGAATAAAATGAACCCCTCCCCCGGCTGCTCCCACGAATAAATTTCAAATTATTTTTTGTGATTAGAATAACGGTAACCCCCCTTCCCCCCCCCCCCCCCCCGATCTCACCACCAACCATAACCACAAACTCACACAAAAAGCTGATCCATGGGGTGCGTCACATCACCAATCAGCCTGCTATCGCTTACCAAGCCAGCAGTTCCTTATGGAGTGCTTGCTTAAGTTGCTTGGCAAGCGCTCTCAAAGATGATTGGCAAAGGAACATACCCCGGCACATGTGCTCGACCTGGACCCTTTTCTGGTTCTGCCACTTGTGTAACAAAAAAAGTTAATTTCGGATGATTTTCAAACCTTTTCGCCTTTTGTTGAGCTATTTTTCGCTTTTCATAACCACTGATGTAGTTTCGTTTCAGCCTTGGGACAGTTGCTCTGATTAAAAAAAAACTTCAATGTTCCACCGTGCACGTGGGAGAGTCCATTTACTAACTATGGGGTGTTTTGTGGTCATACAATAAATTGTAGTGTTAATATGTATTAACATTAGGGATTTTTACACATTGTGTTTATTGTGATTATTGTTACATTTGTTTTCCTTTAAACGTAGTTATTATTCCACTTGTTTCCTCTACTAATACTAACCTCATCCCATAATTTTGTAATAGTCCTGTCCAGTTGTGCCGGGTGTTCCAAAAAGACACAGACAACTTTGGTTGTTAATGTAGTATATCATCATCATCATCATCTTGTCTATGGAAGTGAAGGTTGTCCTGTAGATTTTCTGGTCTGTACTATAATAGTTACAACTTCTATATTTAGAACTACAAATGATCCAACGATACCCTTAGGTTTATATGATAAAGAAACTCATAAAATTTTGTGCACACCATCCATACACTTCAATGTGAGCTCCGTTTGTTGCACACAGGACATCAAGGTGGTACACGACTTCTTGCAATGTTCAGTTCAGCATGCTTGCGTCCACCAGTATGCATGCAGCTGTGATCCGAGAATGAAGATCCTGGAGGTTTTCCACCTTGGTGTTGTAGACAACATCTTTGTGAAACCCGCACAGAGAAAATCATGGGTTATGTCCGGTGATCACATGGGCCAGGCATTTGGTCTGTCTCGTCTCAGCAAATCCAGCAACCTGGAAATTTTTCCTTGAAGATGGCTCAAATGACTAAGGCCCAATGAGGGAGAGCACCGTTCTGTTGAAAAATGATATCGGGCTGCAGGTCTTCAATCTATGGGAAGGCGAATCCTTCCAACATGATCATGTAAATTGTTGAGGTCACTGTATCCTCTGAAAAGAAAAACGGATCGAACAAGTGGTCATGGAGAAGGCCACACCACACATTGACCTTTGGACTGTTACGTATGTATTCATTAACCACGTGGGGGTTTTCAGAGCCCCAGATCCTCACATTGTGCCATTTAACCTTCCCGGATACATGAAAGCAAACTTCGTCTGTGAAATGGCCTGTTTCAAGTAATCTTCGTCATCCTCAATGTGACTGAACATTTCCAAGGCAAACGCCTTGCATTTGGGTCCATCATTTGGTTTGAGCTCCATCAGAATCTGCACCTTAAAGGCATAAAGCTTCATTACTTTCTGCAAAATCCTGTGTACAGTGGTGGTTGGTCGTCCCAGTTCTCTGGATGTGCATCAAAATGATTTTCTGGGACTTTGTTAAAATGATTCACACACTCGTTCAATGTCTGCTACACTTGTGTTTGGTTGACTGGTACTTTTCTGTTTCTGACAACTTAGTCTCCTTAAACCCCTTGCACCCCTTTCTGATACAAGTCCACGATGGCAGATACCTTCCATACCTTGTAAGGAAATTACAATGAACTTGCGCATCGGATCTCATCTCAATGAATCATTCAACGCACTGAGCTTTCCCCTGTCGAGTCGCCATTTTCTTTTACGTGAAACCACCTGACCTGAAAATAAAGAAAATTTTATGAGTTTCTGTTTCATATAAGACAAAGGGTATCATTGTATCATTTGTAGTCAATACTAATAATAAAAGGCTGTGTGTGTGTGTGTGTGTGTGTGTGTGTGTGTGTGTGTGTGTGTGTGTGTGTGTGTGTGTGTGTGTGTGTGTGTGTGTGTGTGTGTGTGTGTGTGTGTGTGTGTGTGTGTGTGTGTGTGTGTGTGTGTGTGTGTGTGTGTGTGTGTGTGTGTTGTTCACAAAGCATAACATATTCTCTCTAATAACTCCCCTACCCCTGACCCCTCTCACTCTCTCTCTGGACACATCCTGATGGTGGTTATGTCTGGATGGTGGTGATGTCCGGGCAGGGTTTGTCTCCAGACGTGTACAAATGGTATTTATCTCCGGATCTGTCTGGATGGGAGTTTGTCTCCAGACGTGTCCAGGCGGTGTTTATGACCGAGCGGTGTTTGTCTCCAAATGTGTCCAGATGGTGTTTATGTTGTCATGTTGTCTCGTCAGGTGGCCCTTTGTTGTCTCACGACTCCATGCAATGTTATGAGTTGCTTGCCATCTAACGCTGCCTCTGCCAATACCATACTCTGTACACAGCATTGATGTTGCCAAATCAGTTTCTTGGCAAGGGCTATCGTGGGTGGTTTTCCTCGACCTTCCCAATGCTGTTTGTCTGTACTCTATCCTTTTAAATGTTGAGCCTCTAGCATGGAAGCAGCACACATACCATTTTTCAGAAAAGTCTTTGGTATGACCCAGATGGGGTTTGAACCACCAACATCCCAAACTCAAAACAGACACTTCAACCATAAGGCCTACACCACCAAGTCTGGTTCCTTGAAGGAAAAGTATCCCTCTGTTCCTTCGATCTTATTTCATATTTCATACATATCCACGATTTTACTGCATTCGCTATAATATTGTTTGTCTAAATCTCCCATAGCTTTCTGGTCCACATGATCCCCACAATGGATGCTCCAGGAAAAGTGCTCATTAGACTCTGCATGAAAATGCTTCTGTGTTTGGTTAATTTGTGATTCAAAAATAATGGATTTCCAAGAATTGAGGGTGAACAATGATATAGCAATAAAGTAATAAACACACTTCTGGAGATTATGTAAGGGACGAGAGTAAACTGGGACTGTAAAATGTTGAAGAGGTTAAAAGGTTTTGAAGTAAATCCATTCCCCTGAAGAAAGAAATCACAAAAAGCATGTTAAATTTCCCAAGAGAAGCATTCTGACATATTTATTTTCATCCAATCTGCAGCATGACGTCAATGCAAGCAATCAGCATGGCTCTTTCTGTTTCCCAGCCTATGGAGCTTAGCTTAATCCGTTATTCTTCAAAGTCGCTCATTTGTTCAACAAGTAAGTCCAGTTTGTGTTTTGTAATGATTACGGAAATGGAATGCTTCACGAGCTGGAAATAAAATAAAAAAACATTTGGAAAATAAGCAAATTCTAATCATTAGAACAAACGATGCAAAAATCAAAACAGGAGGGCAGAATGATTGAACTGAAAACTAAATAAAAATAGAAGGCTCACAGAACACCTTACTCCATGCAGTCTTCAGAAACAAGGACATGGGGGGGAGAGTCTGCGAGTGGCAAAGTTGATTGGTAGAAATGAAGTAATATGCCGCAATATTTTTTTTAATTTTGAAATAATGGTTTTGAAAGTGGTTAAAAAGTCGATTTGTGTTCTACAGTGTTCAAGTATATAATACAATTGAAATATAATTTTAAAAATTTCGGTTGTAGAAAAAAATGTTTTAATAAGTTTACCTGCCATTGATGCAATGTCTTTTACACCAGCTTATTTAACCATTACATGAGTTATTCATGACTGTTGTTTGTGTCCTTTATGATGTCCTTAAAAACAGTAAGTTTCCTGTTTGGAATGATTTTCAATTTTGTTTGACTTCCACACAGTCAGACAGAATTAAAAAAAGATTATCTCACTCCTCTCTGCGCATGTGCGATCGGGACAAATTTAGAGCCAAAGTACTGCGAACCTACAGGTTCCTTTTCCGATTAGTATTCCAATTTGTTTTCAAAATATTACATTCAATTTAAATGAAGTAGTTCAGGTCAAGTCAGGTATGGGAGCATGCGCTAGAGCAGCGCGTTGCTGCGTCCACTTTCCACCGGTATTCCAGGGGCCTCCGTCTGGCCATCCCCCAGGCAGATGCCTGACCCATCCCCATCTCCTTGAGATTCCGATCAACCTGCTGCAACCATGAGGCACGTGATCGGCCCATTGGCTTCCTCCACTCACGAGACTCCCTCGCTGAGAGAATCTGGTGAGTCGGATCAGCGTCAGGAAAACGAGCTACATGTCCATACAGCCACAGCTGACGCTCACAGACTATGCAGGTAACAAATCTCATTTGAGTCTCTCTCAGCAACCGCTCGTTGGACACAAAGTCCGACCAGCAATAGCCAAGGATTCTCTGAAGAGACCTGGTACCAAAGGAATGAAGTCTCCATCTCAGATCCTTGGTCAGAGTCCAAGTCTCACATCCAAAGAGCAAGACTGGAAGCAAGAAGTACCTGAAGACTCGGACTTTCGTCCTGCACAGGCACCGGCAGCGCTTCACCCCATTATCCAGTGAATCCTTGACTTCCCAGGCCCGACCCAGACGTCTGTCGACCTCTGACTCACAGCCATCAGAGACATGAATATGACTACTAAGGTAAGTGAATCTCTCCACGACTTCAACATCCTCACCACAAACAGGCACAGACAGGACAGCATCATCCAAGATGTCATTGAAAGCCTGGATCTTAGTTTTGACCCAGGAAACCCATAATCCCAGCGGCTACGACTCCCCATTCAGCACCTCGGGGGCCGCCAAAAGTATATCTTAAGTCTCCGCAAAGATGACTGCATCATCTGCGAAATCAAGGTCAGAGATCTTGACATTCCGAAACGATGCACCTCAGCTTGATCTCTCCGACATCCTCCCTAGAATCCAGTCAATACAAGTGCTGAAAAGTGTGGGGACCAATACATACCCCTGACAAACTCCAGTAACAACTGGAAATAAGTCAGAGATGGTACCACCACATCTCACAGCACTCTCAGTACCAGAGTATAGTTCAGACATCAGATCGATCAGTTTTTCTGGCACCTCAAGAAGACCAAGAATCAAGGCACTCAAGGCACTCATTTTGCCAACTTCAGAAGGATGACCGGCAGAGTCAACCCCACCTGGCATTAATTCAACGGATTTGGGGATTTGAACTCAGGATCCTCGAATCCACCAAATGGGATTTGAACTCCGGATCCTAGAATCCACCAAATGGGATTTGAACTCGGGATCCTAGAATCCCTATAATCCAAAGCCCATCACTCTAACCATTAAGCCAACACAAGGCACAAAAAATTGTAATGAGGCTAGCATTATTGTGTTGATTCATGGATGAAGTTCCCAGATTCAGGTCACCCAAGCTGTACATCATGAGTCACCCCAATCATTTCAGGGAGTTTCTGAACCTATGTTGCTGACAAAGCAAGCAGATGCAATTGAAGCCAAAATAGAATAAACGTCGGAGCAATACCCCTGGGCGCTCACCTGCTAGCGGCTGGATAAGATAACCAGGGAACCACTGGTAGGCATGGATGACCCACAAAATTTGTAATGGAGAAGAAAGTAAATACCTCTGCATATTCTTTTTCATGCCATGAACAAACTTTGGTACATCACGGGTGATGAAGGTTGTGATCAAGTTTCATCAAAATTGTGTGTGTGGTTTCAAAGAAGAAAGAAAGCAAATACCTCTTTTGGGGGGGGAAACAACCCCTCCCCCCCAATAGACCCCCATAGGCCCGGATTTCTTTTTAATGGTGTGAACAATCTTTGGTACATCATGGGTTTTGAAGGTTGTGGTGAAGTTTCATTGGAATTGTGTGTCATTTGAGAAGAAAGCAAATATCTCTTCTGGAGCGAGGAGGGCAGCCCTCCCATAAACTCCCTCTGTAGACCCCCTCAGACCCTGATTGTTGTTGTTTTTGTTGTTGTATACACTGTCAAGGCTCGTATGAGAGCTAACATATAGAACGTATAACAAGGGGAGGAGGAGACAGAGGGGCGGGAGAGGGAAGGAAAAAAACAATGTGGAACAGAGACATGACGAAATCATTCTGTGGAAGGGAGAGATGAGGTGGGGAACACGTGGTACACAAGATGGACATTACAGGGACTTTCAGAAAGGAAAGCAGGGAATTTGAAGGAGGTGGGTTAGCGGGGGTAGAAATGATCATGGTTTTTGATGGGGGAAGATAAGAGATGGTGGTGAACAGCTGTTTTGAAGACCTGGATGGAAGAATGGGATTGAAGAGTTTGTTCCAAAGGCGGGAAAAAAAGGAATGGAAGAGTGAAGGTGAGCAGTGATTCTTGATTTTGTTCATTTTACCAGAAGGGGGTTGCTGGCAGATCTTGAGCGCCTTGCAGAAATATGGAGGGGGGGAGGACATCTCAGAGCAGGGGGCGAGGCCAGAGAAGAGACGGTAGAAGACAGAAAGACCACCGACCTGCCGGCGGTGAGAAAGTGAGAGACCAAAAGACTTAGCCTCATCGTGGGAGACACCAATGATCCTAAATGCCTTGGTTTCCACAGCGTGAAGCCGAGAAGGTGAGAGACAGGAGCACCAGCCAGGAGGGGAGAGAAGTACTCCATCAGGCTGCGGACGAAAGCTTTGTATGTGGTCAGGAGCTCAGATGTTGCATGGAAGGACTTTGCACAACGGAGGATGCCCAATTGGCAACTGGTTTTGGAGGCCAGCTTCGAAATGTGGCTTTCCCAAGAATAATGCCATGAAAAAACTTTGGTACATCGGGGTGATGAAGGTTGTGGTCAAGTTTCATCAGAATTGCATGTCTAGTTTCTGAGAAGAAAGCAAATACCTATTTCGGGGGCAACCCCCGTAGTCCTCCTTCGGGCCCAATGCTTTTTTAATGCCATGAACAAGCTTTGGTACATACATGGTGATGAACGTGGTGGTAAAGTTTCATCAAAATCCTTTGTGCAGTTTCAAAGAAGAAGTTGAAAGTATTTGTGGACAGACGGATGGAGGGACGGACGACGCCATCCCATAAGCCCCCCAGAACTACATTTCAAGTGAGCTAAAAGTCAATGGACACTCACAAAGAATATCACCATCATTGAACCTTAACATAAAAAACTTCCCATTAAGTTATTGCAGTCAACAACACAAAGCCAACAAGCCAGTGAGAAGCAGATGGCATCGCTTCAGCACCAGAAAAAACCCACCTTCCGGCAGGCACAAAACCATGACTATACAATACTAACACCACGTCTCAAACAACGAATCTGAAAACCCCACAATCTGACTCCAAGAGGAAATGGAAGGAAGCAACAAACAGCAAGCATTTATGGCAGTTCAATAAAACAAGCCATTTATTTGTGATATGTGGTTTATCATGCAAGTGGCTATTAATTAAAACAAGTCCCAGTACGTTATAATAAATTATACGACAGTCTATTGATCTATTCCTTACAAAGTGTTGAATGAAGGGACGTGCCTTCATCTTCTTTGTGTAGCTGCTTTCCCCACCACCTTGATCACTCTGTTCATCACATGGGACCGTTTAAAGTCTTGATATCTTCCCACAATCCAAGTACTTCCCTTTTCCAACCTACTACTCTGAAGTATTTCTGGCTGCATAATCCCCTCTGCAACAACCTCATATATTCTCCTAAACTGTATCACACCCTAAGCAACAATGGCACCATCTACAAAGCTCTGACTGTTGACATGGACCTCCTCATATCTGCTCACACTTTGTCCTTGTTCCTCCTTTTGAGGATTTCATCCACCACCACGCTGGATGGAGATGGGTCTTGTGCCCTCCAAGCACCGCATTGCAGTAAAAACCTTCTGCGAGGCAGTTTGTCTCATCAAGTCAATCAGATATCCAACCTGAATCTCATCAACAGGTTTGCACTTTCTCTATTTGACCCAGTAATGTCACCCTTTCCTGTTGATATGTGTTGTATCTTCCCTGCTCCTCTTGGCCCTTCGGATCATATGCTGGTGAAGTTGGTCATTTCAATGGCCATCTTTCATGAGCTACCATGGCGTTGCTGTATCTGGCAGTTCAATATAGCAGATTGGAATGATCTCCTCTCTTCTCTTCTTGTCTTGTCTTCTCTTCTTTGTCTCTCTCTTTCTCCCTCCTCCCCTCTGCACAGCCCATCCTCGCACATGCACGCAATTACAGAGCATGATTGTATTACATCTCTTCCACTATGTGTTGAGTCTATTTACCTGCATTTTCCGATTGCATTCCTATGTTTGCTCATCTACATTCCCTTTTCTTCCCTTTTTCATAACAATGTAAGTATCTTCTGCATTCCATGGAGAGAGAGAGAGAGAGAGAGAGAGAGAGAGAGAGAGAGAGAGAGAGAGAGAGAGAGAGAGAGAGAGAGAGAGAGAGAGAGAGAGAGAGAGAGATTGAGGGAGAGAGAGATTGAGAGAGAGAGAGAGAGAGAGAGAGAGAGAGAGAGAGAGAGAGAGAGAGAGAGAGAGAGAGAGAGAGAGAGAGAGAGAGAGAGAGAGACTGAGAGACTGAGAGACTGAGAGACTGAGACTGAAGCCACTACCTCGTGCTGAATGGCTTTCAACCATTGGCCTGTTATAGCTACCTGTTGATGATGTTTTCCTCATTGTGGTGGTGTGCCATAAATGCTTTTTCCTTTTTTTTTTTTACTCCAGCAACATAATAAACCATACTGCATCTCATGAGGAAACATTTCTTCACGAAATATTGGGAGTTATTAAAAAGATTCTCATGTTTTAACCTTAACACACCTTGCATTCTCCTCCTGGAAGGCAAATCCAGCCAAAGGCAACCTCAGAACATTTCCCAAAGCCCACAACAAGTGTGTGTCTACTCTCAAGAGAGCCAGAAACAACATCTGTCCAATTTCAAGATTGATCTTTCAAACTCGTCTCGCTCTTCTAAAACCTGGTGGCACCTTGTTCACAGATGTCTCTGGAATATGCTTACCCCCACCCTTCCCTATCTTCAAATGGCACCACAGCCAACACCACTCATGAGAAGGTGGAAAGCCTCAATTCTGTTTCTTTCCAAATCTTGTGTCTCCAACCCCAATCTCTCTGTACCCACACTGCCCAGTCGTACCCAACTGTTTCTGGATGCTGTCTCTTTTGCACCTGAGAAGGTAGAAAAGTTTCTGCCATCCTTAGACTCTGACTCTGCAACAAACCACTCACATGTCCTAAAAGCCTGCTCTGGTGCTCTTGCACATCCTCTTTCTGCCATTTTCACCCTGTCATTTACCACAGGCCATCTTCCATCTGCTTGGAAATCAGCCAACATCACAGCATTATATTGAAGAGATGTAAAAACGGATCTTCTGAACTACAGACCGATTAGCTTACTTCCAATCATCAGAAATGTCATGGAATCCATTGTCACAGTTGACATAAAGCAATTCCTTTTCTCCAACAACCTCATCTCAGATCATCAATTCGGATTCAGACCTGGTCACTCTACCTTGGACTACTTCAACACTCCCAACAATGATGGAGACCCTTAATGTCAGACATGAGATCAGGGCCATCTCTCTGGACATATCTTGAGCTTTTTCTGCTTCATTTCTATTGCTATAGTAAAAGGTATAGCATATATAGTAAAAGCTATAGTAAAAGGAAAAAAGCACCTATCCAGGATTGTGCCCAACAGCCAAGGATACTGCTTAAGCAGCACCAACGCTCTGCAGAGTATGGTCCCAATCTCCTCCTCCTCTCTGCAAACCCTTCCATCTACTTTCACAACGACCATCTCAAAGTGGTTCAGTCACTCATAATCTTGGGTCTCACTCTCAGCCATAATTTATCTTTGGCAAGCCACATTTCGAAATTTGCCTCCAAAAACACACTTGACTGGGCATCCTCCATCATGCAAAGTCCTTCCTTGGCACACCTGAGCTCTTATCCACCTACAAGGCTTTCATCCACAGCTTTACACTGTGGAAACAAGAGCCTTCAATACCATTGGATTCTCTTTCGATGAAGCTGATTCGACGTGCACATCACTTCACCATCTCTGACAGGTCGATGGTCTCTCTGTCTTCTTTCACCTCATTATTTGTCTTGGACTCTGTGCCCTCTCCGTGCTTTGCCTCCCCAGGTATCTGAAGGATGCACGTAGTCCACCAGCAACTCCGAACTTATGAAAATGCTGAAATCCTGAGCCACTGCTCACCTGCACTCATTTATTCCTCTTTTTCCCCGCCTGTGGAACGACCTTCCACATGCTCTTCAATCTCATTCTTCCCTCCGGGTCTTCAAGACAGCTGCTTACCACCATCTTAAGTCATCCCCCATCCAAGAGCATGATCTTTTCTACACCTGTAAAACCAGCCAGCACCACTCCCAAAATTTTTCTTCTGTATCAATCTTGTCCACCCCTTGCGTTCTCCCTTTCCCCTAATCGTTACCTGTATCCCTTGTTTGTCTGTCTCCATCTGCTTTCTCCCACCACCCTTATGTTAGCATTTCCCCTTTCACTTTGGTGTGTTGTGTCCTGATATGTTTGATATTCACGTTGACCATGAAATCAGCAAAAAAGAAAAATAAACATTGCCAAGCACTTTCCTTTTCCAGGTTATTGTGATCCCCTGCCACAACCCCTCTTCCTCATCTCTTTTTATTTGTTAGTTGTCAGTTGGTTTGTTATTTTTCTGTTTCATCCCTGCTTTCGCCTTGCTCTTATTTCTGTGTTTCAGCCTGCGTGTAGCTCGTTCACTCTATTTGTTGTTATCCCCCCCCCCTCCCTTTGATCTCACTCTCACCTCTGCTCTGCCGTTGGTGTTTCCCCCTTTCCAGTTTGTTCCATTCTATTCGGCTCAATGTCTTCCAGGAGCCTCAACCATGTGTACAAACAAAGCCCAAGGCTGCGCAGCCCAAGGAAGCAAAGTCCTGCGCAGCCCAAGGAAGCATACAGCTCCAAATCAGAATCATTTGACCACAAGAGATGTGTTGAGATTTGTCCTGCCAAAGTCCGAAGTACAGATGATAATGCTGAGGAATTCACTCCAACATCCTATGATCTGGACATTTCCCCAGCAAGAATTTGTAAGTTTTTTCAACACACCTTGAGGAAAAGAAATGTGGAACTAAAATACCTTTTTCATGATCTCTAAACTTTTATAGATGGAGCCAAAAACATTGGTTGGTAACCATGGAGTACCAATTCACAGATCTTCAATGTAGTGGATTAAATAAATTTATTGCAAAAGCCAAAGAAGAACTCCAACAGTAATTTTTTTTCTGATTTCTTCTATTTACAATCCCATGGTCTGAAGCCAATCGCAGAGGCTTCAGGTTGTGAACCGCTCACAAAAGAAAGTAGATATTCTTCTTTGATAAGAAACCCACACAACACCTGAATCTGAGGCTGATTGGAACAGGTTAATGAGTGGGTACTGTTACTTTAGCAATTTAAAGTCTTGTACTGCAGATATTGCTCTTTATATTGGCCCTCATTTTCACCTGGCTATTTCGTCGAGTGATAAAACAAACCTTGTTTACAGGGATTCTTCTTCTGCTACAACTGAGGAAACCTTTTCCGTTTCTTGTAATGGTGCCTAGTATTCCCATTCTGATCATTTGACCAGTGCATCAGTTTGGGATGGTTTCACCCTTATTTGGTGTTGGCTTCGTGGTTAGCGTGGCTGGCTTGGAATCTTAAGGTCCTGAGTTTGAGCCTCGTTTGCTGCTGAATTAACACCAGGTGGGGTAGACAGCCTGTCAACCTTCTGAAGTCTCTGAAATGAGTACCATTGTACTGGTGAAGGGGCAGAGTATCAGTGACATAGTCGTGCCCCAACAAAATGATAGCAACCAGGCAGCCAAGCTGCCATACAGCCAAGCTGCAAGAAGAAGAATGACTCTTGTTTCGGATAAATAAGGCTTTTCCTGACAGTCATTTAGTTCGGAAGAAGGCAGCATTTACAAATAAGAAACAACCTTTTGGTGATGTTACCCGACTCGAGAATGCTACCACTTTAAAAAGTTTACCTGGAATAGACCAGAAGAAGCTACCAATGTCAAATTACACCACGTGATTCACGAGGCTGATGGCTAGTGCTGATTAGATTTTGGTCAAAATCGGTCAAAGGTCAAGGTCACGGTGAGGTCAAATATTCGATTTTGATGGTTTGGTACAGATAACTCGAGAACAGAAGAAGCTACCAATGTCAAATTACACCACGTGATTCAGGAGGATGATGGCTAGCGCTGGTTAGATTTTGGTCAAAATCGGTCAAAGGTCAAGGTCACAGTGAGGTCAAACATCCAAAACATTCGATTTTTGATGGTTTGGTACAGAATCATCAAAGAAACTTCTGGTTTGTGTCGCTACCTTCTCTCGAGACAGCTTTTATTAGACAAGGTCAGAGGTAAAGTTGACGATTTCGTAAGTACCAGTCTATGACTGCTTGTTTGTTACTTACGAAATCTAAAGATTTCGTAAGTGTATTGATGCCTTCCATTTCTGTTTGTTTGTTTGTTTGTAGGCACGATAACTCGAGAATGGAAGAAGCTACCAATGTCAAATTACACCACGAGATTCAGGATGGTAATGGCTCGTGCTGATTATATTTTGGTCAAAATCGGTCAAAGGTCAAGGTCACAGTGAGGTCAAACATCCAAAAAATGGTAACTCGAGAACGGAAGAAGCTACCAATGTCAAATTACACCACGTGATTCACGAGGCTGATGGCTAGTGCTGATTAGATTTTGGACGAAATTGGTCAAAAGTCAAGGTCACAATGAGGTCAAATATTCGATTTTTGATGGTTTGGTACAGATAACTCGAGAACGGAAGAAGCTAGCAATGTCAAATTACACCACTTGATTCAGGAGGGTGATGGCTAACGCTGATTAGATTTTGGTCAAAATCGGTCAAAGGTCAATGTCACAGTGAGGTCAAACATCCAAAAAATGGTAACTCGAGAATGGAAGAAGCTACCAATGTCAAATTAGACCACGCGATTCAGGAGGGTGATGGCTAGTGCTGATTAGATTTTGGTCAAAATCGGTCAAAGGTCAAAGTCACGGTGAGGTCAAATATTCGATTTTTGATGGTTTGGTACAGATAACTCGAGAATGGAAGAAGCTACCAATGTGAAATTGCACCCCTTGATTCAGGAGGGTGATGGCTAGTGCTGATTAGATTTTGGTCAAAGTTAGTCAAAGGTCAAGGTCACAGTGGGGTCAAAAATTCAATTTTTGATGGTTTGGTACAGAATCATGGTAGAAACTTCTGGTTTGCGTCGCTGCCTTCTCCAGAGAGAGCTTTTCTTAGACAAGGTCAGAGGTCAAGTTGACGATTTCGTAAGTACCAGTCTATGACTGCTTGTTTGTTTGTTACTTACGAAATCTAGAGATTTCGTAAGTATATTAATGACTTCCGTTTCTGTTTGTTTGTTTGTTTGTTATTAGGCACGATAACTCGATAACGGAAGAAACTACCAATGTCAAATTACACCACGTGATTCAGGAGGGTGATGGCTAGTGCTGATTACATTTTGGTTAAAATCAGTCAAAGGTCAAGGTCACAGTGAGGTCAAACATAATTCCGTAAATTCATGTGGAGAAATGGAGTATTTTTGCTTCGCTCGACGTTACGAGTTCGTTTTAACTTCGATTTTAATTTTGTCTTCGGTTTTTGCGATCGCTTAGGACGCTTAAAAGTCAGTTGTCGAAATTCTGGTGAAAATCGGATGTTTTGGAGACATTTTAAGATTGTATAAAAAATATTTCACTCGATGCGTCACTGGTCGTCACATGATGCAGTGCGCTCGAGCAGACGCGTCGCTGAGTTACGTTAAGGTATAATTGCGTGGAGAAATGGAGATTTTTGCTTCGGACGTTACGATTTTTGATGGTTTGATACAGAGTCATCGTAGAAACTTCTGGTTTGCGTCGCTACCTTCTCGAGAGAGAGCTTTTATTAGACACGGTCAGAGCTCAAGTTGACGATTTCGTAAGTACCAGTTTATGACTGCTTGTTTGTTTGTTTGTTTGTTTGTGAACACTATTACAGAAAAACTCCTCGACGGATTTCGACGAAACTTGGTTGGGGGGTTAGGTATGGTCTAAGGATCATGTCATTAAATTTTGGACTTGGTCCCCACCCCCCCCCCCCCAAAAAAAAAATTCTTAGAGATTTTTTTTTTTGCATTTCTACATGTTTTAAGTGATTTCCAACCCCCCCAAAAAGTTTTTTTTTTTTGCATTTCTACATGTTTTAAGCGATTTCCACGCCCCCCCCCTCCAAAAAAAAATGTTGGAGAAAAGAACTATAACACTGTCAGCACTGTTGACATCATATTTAATGAATAAGATATAAGGTTCACTTGAGTGACCCAGCAGTATTGGTGGCGGAGGTTTTGCACTCTCCCGAGTGCTCCCCCTCTAGTTTCATCTGTTAAAGGCCACCCTAATGAGCAGTCCTCTGAGGATTGTGCTCGGTACAAGTATTGAATCTGATTGTTTTGTAAAACGTCAACCTTGAGCATTCTGATGCTGAATCCCAGTCAGCAGAAAACAGTGGGACTCTCCCTTTGCTGTTCCCAGTTTAACACCTAATATGGCCTTTCTGGATTTGCAGGATGGCCTGGAGGTATGCACACTCACCTCTATGCTGTCTGGCATGGGTTTGAATCTTGGCTCAGCTATAAACTGTAATCCCCGTGTTTCTCAAGCAGAGTTATTCATCAATGTGTGGTGCTGTCCTTCAGATGGACATAAAACTGAGTGACCCATCTGCCGACGTTAGTTGGTGGACAATAAAGATCCCATGGTGTCCTTCATGAAGAGTAGGCGAGCTAACACTGCTACCCTGGCTAAATTCCAAATTCCTACCCTAACTACTGTGGTGAAGGCAATGACAAACCACCTAGTATAACCCTCACCAAAAAACTACTTCAGCAGCACTGATGCTCCGTAACAAAGTATGGTACACCAGAATTAGAAAGACCTCTCTTTCTGCTTAAAATATTAAAAAAAATGTTATTGTTTATGTACTCCAAGAGACCTTAGCAGTGTCAGATATCTCCACGCCATTGGAGGAAGATACTACCATTACAATCGAGGGAATCAATAGTGCTGGTGCTGTTTCTGTTCCAGTGAATCCACCAATCTGTGCTGTTATGGCACAAAGTGATGTCCCGAGAGTGCGACAGCATGCGAATGTTGTAACACGTTGATCCGTGTATCAGTATCGATGATGGTATTGACACGCAGAACTGTGGAAGCCTGAGTGAATCGACAATTAAAGCAACCTCTAATGAGTCTGATTTTGAGGAAGTTAACAGTCAGGTTGATACAGTTGAAAAGCTGACTGATCAAGGCCCTACTTCACCTGACCAAATTATTATTATTTTTTAATTATTTCACAAAATACTGCACATATAGGAAATGTAATCGAAATTTGGAAGAATATTTTCAGGATTTACTGTCTTTTCTTGCATTTGCTCAGGCTATTGTTCATTAGCCTGACGCATTTGATATTTGTGAGGTCCACTGCCACCAGTTAAAGAAATTGATTGTTCGGACTAAAAAGACTCTCAATCAACGATCCTTTTTTTTTGTTCTCTTGTATATTGAAGTCATTACTTTTCTGGGTGGCTGGTATTAAGATTGGGACAGTACATATCAATGGTGGTCAAAGTTTGTTACGCTCGGTTCAAATTAAGCAACTTGTAGAACCAAATGGTCTTGGCATAGCGTTGTTAAAAGAGACCCGTGCTGTCAGATCTGTTCAGGCTCAGTGGTGAGTACTCATGGATAAGGAGTGTTTTTTTTTTATAACAACTCCTCGTGTGAGGCAGATATTTTGTCTATTTCAGGAAAATATTTTCAGCCATCCTCCCTTCAATTTGAGAAAATTATTGGTCAATTTGCCTCTCTGACATATCTTGATGTGGTCAAGCTTTCAATGCTCACTGTGTATGCGACAATCAAAAATATCAAGCAGATTTCTTTGTGTGTGTGTGAATGAAAGAAATTCCTTCAAACATTGGATTTTCAGACTTGTTTAATTATGGGTGTTGATTTTAATTGTACTGTTCATGCTTCATTAGACTAGAATGGGCCAGAACCCCAAATATGTACTGCAAAGCTCATTACAAACACAGTTACGAAACATTATCTCCATCATGTTTGGTGATTACAGTACCCTTGTGAAGAGTCAAACACATGGTGTCATTGCTCTAACAATCATATTTCTCTTGCTGGGCTTGATCATATCCACATTAACTCTTATTTATTACACGGCATTTGTAAAACTGATATCTGTTCCTTCTGGTTTCTCTGATCACTCCCTACCTCTGGGAGTTGTTCAACTTTCAAAAGCTTGTCCAGGATGTTCTCATTGGAAATATATTAATGATTTACTCGAAGACTTTAATTTCATTAAACTCACACACTACCGGACACTCCGGACTCAAAACACAACATAGCCACCTCCAAACCGCAGCACAATCACCTGTGGGAACTTATCACAATCACCCATTGTTTATCACTTCCTGAAAATTGGAAGAGGTGTGAGAGAGGGAGGAGAGAGAGAGGGGAAGGAGGGTTTGGGGGAATGAGGACAAACAGAGATTGGGGGAAATGATGGATGAATGGATGGAGGGGTGGAAGTGATGGATGGAGGGAGGGAAAGTGGATTCACAGCAAGTTTCACAGTTGTTCATGAACACATGATACTCCATTCTCACAGAGTGATCACAAAGTGTAAGAAATGAATGATGAATGAGTTCCCATCTGTGTTCCTTCATCTGCCATGACATTCCATGCAGCCTCTGTAATGAGCTTGGGTTTTGGAAACAACTCTCCCCTAATAAGTACTCCACCAGGGGGTGTCTCCAAGTATCTCCGGGCAGTTCTGAGAATGACCCATCTGAGGTTGAGGTGAATGTTACATTTTCAACTTTTGTCAAATTTAACTAAGACAACGGAACACACGTTTATGTATGTACTTCATTTACATTATCACCTAACTTTGTCTTGAATGTATTTATAAGCATTGTGATGTATATTGTGATGTATTTATAAGCATTGTGATGTATATTGTGATGTATATTGTGATATTGGGTATTTATAAGCATTGTGATGTATCCAGCGATTTATAGGCATGAAGATCAGGCATTCGATGATACGAGTAAAGAAAGTGAAAAAAAAATTGGAGCCCTTTATAGTTAAGAAACTGTTGCGGCCTGTTTCAAGTCAAGGTATTGTTGAGCAGACCCCAAAAATGGTGAAGTAAGACCCCAGCGAGCTGTTAGGGTTAGGGTTATATATATATATATATATATATATATATATATATATATATATATATATATATATATATATATATATATACATATACTGTATATACTATATATATATATATATACATATACTGTATATACTATATATATATATATATATATATATATATATATATATATATATATATATATATATATATATATATATATATATATATATATATATATATTGTTGCGAATTCGCGCCCCCCGGCATGCGAACGGCCACGTGACTCGAATCGTGGCACGTCGCCCACGTCGGAAAATTCAGTCGTGACCCTCCGGGAACTATCGCCCGGAGCCAGTCATGGCTGGGCCTTTCCACCTCACCACAATCGTGCCAATCGGCCACCCGCGTAGGATAGGGTTGTTCGCCAAACTCGACCTACCTAAGTACCCACGCAGATGGTAAACCGGGCGATCATATCTCGCCGCAGGTCGACTCCGGACACGAGCCGCTTGGGCGGCCCGTTCCGTACTATCGGGATAACCGAGCGGTGTTATCGTCAACCTCGACGGTTCAGATTAATTACCGGGATCTTGCACCCGCTACGGACCCTTTACGTGAAGCAGGATGGAGAGTCAATGGAGAAAAGACAAAGCGAAACGGGAACAGTTCAACATGCAAGCACTTTATGTGCACGACACACGGAGAGCACACATATACAGCCATACAGGAATGAAAAATGCACATATAGCAATTAAAACAATTATGCACAAAAAGTAAATGTAATACAACCGACTAACGCATACACACGGCAACACTTATACAGTTCTACTTTACAAGACACGGCGCCACAAGATCCATACAAAAACAAAAGAAAAGGCCACCCTCAAAGACAAGTGGGCAGACGGGTCCCGTGGGCCTTTATGGCGTGGGACTTGGCAGACCGAACGAGTCCCACGAGACCGTTGCAGGTTACCTGCACCCTCGCGGTGCGATGGTGGGCGAGTTCTCTCCGGCGCTCCTTGTACGAACGCGCAGGTCCGCGCGACACAGCTGGCAGAGCGGCACCTCCAGTCCGCGTCCCCTCCGCGACGTCCGGAGTCTCCACCGACTGCAAGCTCCAATGAACGGGTTGCTCTACGGACCGCTTCTCCAAGACCCAGACGGGCGGAAGACCATGAACCGCTGACTGATACTGACACTCTCACCGACCTCCTCTGACCTGACTTCTTCCTAGCGGCGCCTCCGTGCACCCTTTTATTTCCCCGGCACCCCACCCCTCCCTTCAAGGCACGCGGGGGGGAACATTCCACCAGAGAAATCGGGGCGGGAGTTGAGTTTCCAACCGTCATTCTTGTTTACCAGAGAAATCGGGGTGGGAGTTGAGTTCCAACCGTCATTCTTGTTTACCAGAGAAACCGGGGTGGGAGTTGTTGTTGTTCCCCTTTTGTGTTCGTGGAGATGTTGACGGTTGCTGGCGGAGTGGTGAGGATGGCGTGGTTTTTGAGAGGCAGGTGTGGTTGTGGTTGTTGTGAAGCAGCGTTGTGGTTGGTGGTTGTTGTGTGATGGTGGTTGAGACGTGGTTGGTTCAAAATAAAGATAGAACAGAAAAACGGCTATCTCAAAGCGTCGCAGCCCGAATGAATCACATAAATTCCCTCTAAACAACGGGTTTGGGGCTAACTACACATGTACTTAGAGATATCTCACCTACTGGCCCTTCATGGTGTAATGCGAATTTCCACAGCCGTAACAATATGTATGTCTGTCTCTCTCTCTCTCTCTCTCTCTCTCTCTCTCTCTCTCTCTCTCTCTCTCTCTCTCTCTCTCTCTCTCTCTCTCTCTCTCTCTCTCTCTCTCTCTCTCTCTCTCTCTGGTATATTTTTGCTTTAGATGAACTGTATTTGGGTTTCCTCATCTTGAGTGACCCATCACAGTGTTAGCATATGCCTGTTTTATCTCTGTGTTTGTGCAGGATCTCAATCAATGCCATTGGTCATTGTTTATCCATATTCAAAAAGCCTTCTTCATCGAAGGCAAATTGTAGTAAAATAAGTGCCCTTTTCATCTGTCTGCCAAGAGTATATATCATGCATGCCCCTGCCCCCCATGATCCAACCGAATGTGCATAAGTATATTCATTGATGGAAATAAGATATTAACATTGAAAAAAATATTTCGGTCTATGTTTTCTCATGCCGTGTTGGGACCCATGTCAAAATGTCACTTTTTCAGCACTTCCACCATTTCTTGGAAGTTCGTGAAATTTGTGCACTTTGACAATTATTATGAACTTATAATTATTAAAATTTTAAATTATTATTATTGAAATTTTTTTTATTCACTTATGCACATTATGTTGGATCATTGGGTGCGCACACAGTCGGTCCCCTCTTGGCCTGTGGACTATTTGGCTTTGTGCCCCTTGTCACCTTGCACCAAGACTTCCTGCTCCTAACTCATAGGTTAACTATGCCGTGAAATGCCTTGTGACATCCTACAGTTGCATTTTCGGTAACATCCTATCGTAGCGAACAATTAGGCTGGTTTGAAAGATTTTGTTGAATTAAAATTGCAAAAGTGGAAAGGTTTGCTTATACAACCAACTGTCTTGTGATGGAATCGTCTTAGTTCTTAATAGTTTAGTAGTTTTTACCCTATGGCACAATTTTTGTTCTGCATCCTCCAGCAGCTTTATTTTAACAACTCCAGAAGTTGTTTTTTCTTTTTTTTTTCAACACAGAAAAAAAGTTATTTCTTTTTTTTGGAATGGAAAACACTAGCTGTGGCCAAAGGTTCTCAGTTTGCCACCGACTGATGGACGCCAAGGTTAAGTTGATGTAAAGTGCCATTTAATGGCCTTTCGTCTGTCGGTTAAGGCCCTGTCACACCTTGACGATTTAGCCAGCGTATGCCTGACGTATGCAAAATTTGGCCAAAACGCTGGCACACATCGAATACGTTATGGGCAAGTTTGTATACGTTAAGAGCATGCTGGCATACGTCGTAGTATGCTGGCTTTTTTTCGTAGTACGCTGGCATACGTCTTTGTATGCTGGCATACGTTGTAGTACGCCGAGGCGTTAGACAAATTTTCCATGATTGAAATTTTTCGACGTATGCCAGCGTATGACTCGCACGTTCCGCATAATGCTGGCCATAAGTTGTAGGCATGTTACGCAATCGTTGACACACGTCGACACACATTACTTGTAAGTTACTCGTAGGTCAAAACACGTCGAGGTAATGTTTAGCATACCCGAAACTTATTTCTAAGCTATGAGTAACCTGTTGTAGGCACGTTACGCGATCATTGACACACGTCGACACACGTTACTTGAACGTTACTCATAAGTCGAAACACGTCAATGTAATGGTTAGCGTCAGTGTTCCAGACTCCCTGGTTTGTTTTTTTTTCTTCAGTATGAAGGTGATGTTAACACTTCGATTTCTCGTGCGGTTATAATATAATATGATTAATAGGCTGCCGCTCAACGATTTAAATCATAACCGCACTATAAATCGAAGTGTCAACATCACCGTCATACCGAAGAAAAAAAAGAATTAAAAAACGGAGTCTGGAACACTGACGCTAACCATTACTTTGACGTGTTTCGACTTATGAGTAACGTACAAGTAACGTGTGTCAATGATCGCGTAACGTGCCTACAACTTATGGCCAGCATATGCGGAACGTTTGTCATACGCCGAGTATGTCGAGAAATTTCAACATGCTGAAAATTTCTCAACGTACCCGGCATATGACGAGGTATGCCAGCGTACTACGACATATGCCAACGTACTACGACGTATGCCAGTATGCTCTTAACGTATACAAAACTTACCCATAACATATTCGACGTGTGCCAGCTTGATTCGGCAAATTTTTCATACGTCGGCATACACTGGCTAAAACGTCAAGGTGTGACAGCGGCTTCACACTTCAATGTCTAGTGCGGTTATGATTTGAATCGTCGAGCCGCACCCTATGAATAGCCTACGCCACGTGATCGTTGGCGATACGCTGCCGCGCTATACAAGTTAGACTATCGTTGGGTATAGGTTGTGAACGCCGACAACACGCTCAGCATTCGTTGGTATAAGTTATCTATATGTGATTGAAACGTTCTGTGAACGTTACTAATACGTTATGTATACGTCCAACACGTTATTATATGCCCAAAACTTAAAAAAAACATCGATAGTTCAGCGTACGCCAGAGTTTTACATACATTTTGAGACCTTGCCATACGCTAGCTAAAACGTCATGCTGTGACAGGGCCCTTACTCTGTGCATGATATATATACATATATATATATATATATATATATATATATATATATATATATATATATATATATATATATATATATATATATATATATATATATATATGGACCCTTCACCACCATGGGTCAACTTTGTTTGTCACGTGTAGCAACAGGCTTGGGGACTATATTGTGACCATGCTCTATTTTTGATAGATCTTTCTAAACTTGATATGTCTTCCCTCTCTCGTTTCTATCAATGCATGTTAAATGCTTGACAAGCCTTGATAACAAGAGTCACACATGCCTCCACAAAGCACATGTTCCGTGCTGAGCCTTTGTTTTACCACCCCTATCTTAATGCCATGCTTGATGGGTGTTTTATTCAGTATTTTGTTGATAAAAACATCAAATCAATTGCAGATCTTCTTAGCTCAAGTGGCAGTTGGCTTGAGCCTGATGTCCTGGCAAGTCTGATTGGTATCCGATCCTCTAGACGTGTGGCATTTGTATTTACAGTATACAGTATACTTCATACCTATGCACAACATGCACCTGCCTGGGAGCAAGGCCTCCCAACTAATGGAGTAGGTATAGACATAATGTCTTCTTCAACCTTTCCTGAACTTTTAGGCAAATTTTGTTTTGTAAACTGTTCTCATTGTACCTATTTTAGTGAAGGCTCAAATGTGCATCCTAGTTTTCCTAAACAGAACGATCTTTATTTGGGTTGTGTTAAATTCCCTTTGTAATGGCCAATAATACAGCGGAAGGGTTGATAGAGAGACCTCTTGCCTTGTTCTCCACCTTATTCTTCTAATTTAAAGGTTTTTTTTATAACCCCCTTGCACCATCGTCACGATACAATGACCGACAATGGATGATAGTGCTTTGGAGTTTCCCTTCCAATAATTTATTACGCCAGTTTTCAAATCTTGCCAGATGAGTGTCCATTTTGTAACAACCCTGAAAACCTTTTTCATATTTATATTGAACACCAAACGTTAGCTCCTTTGTTTCATTTTCTTCAGAACTGTTTTGTTAGTTTAGGTTTGATTTTCAATACCTGTGTGTTTATCAATGACTTAGACCTTTCACATAAAAAATTGAAATACTGTCTTAGCCAATTTCCTGCTTACTAAGGTAAAGAAGGCATTATACAAGTCAAGAAAAAAGAAACGATGGTCTCAAAATAAATGATGGAAATGCTGTTCTATGTGTTATTATAAAAGACACAAAAACCTCTCTCCTTCCTTCCCCCTCACCCCCCCCCAAAAAAGTTGATCATCCATCTCCTTAGCTAAAGTTGGTGGCTGTAAGTATCATAGATTAAACATTGGTTGCAAATACCATGAAAAAAACAGCAATTTCCACCAAAAAAAAAAAAGTCACTTGTTTTTTTCCAAAAAATGAACATCTATGTACTATTGGCATGCTTGGGACAGGAAATGCCAAAAAAAAACGTTGTGGCTAGGTGTTTTAGTGTTCATCACAACACCATACAGACACTCTGGAGATGTTATCAACAAACTGGCAACATCAGAGACCACGTTCTGGGTGACCGCGTGTGACGTCACGTCGGCAGAATAACCGTATCTTAGGAATTGGTTCCAGACAGCAAGTTTGACAGCTCGCAGCATCCCTGGCTTATGACTAATCAGTGCCAGAACTGTCAGGAATTAGTTACGTGAACATAACATCAGACCACGGCGACCAACAGTGCGATACTTCCAATTTTCTTGTCACATCATCGACATGCGTGCCTAGCTTGGTGTAGACAACATCTGAGCTTCAGGAAACCAGATTGGTCTGCTATCCTCTTTACAGACGAGTCAAGCTTCCATCTTGATATTATTGAGATGTCTCCAAAATCAGCCGGCGATGTTGCCCAACAAATCTGGAATGACATCCCTCAAACCTTCTTCAACCGTCTTGTGTCCTTAATGAGGCACTGTTGCTCATCGTGTGTCAACACAAATGGTGGTCACACCAGATACTGAGCTGTTAACTGACTTTTGACTGCACCCCTCTTCGAGCTCCTGGAGACATGCCTTGCACACATGTGTAAACATTCTTATGTCAATTTCATGTTTAATAAAACGAAATATTGATACGATCAAACAATGTGATTTCAGCCATTAGTTCATTCAGGAACAGACCTGTATGGTGATGAGCAAGATTGTATTTTATACAAGGGTCTACGTTCATTGATGAGCTAAATAACTAAACATGTTCACAAACAACCACGGGGTATAAGTGTGAGGGGCTGGTGGGTACATACATAAGGAGGAAAAGACATTCATTCATTCATTCCGAATGGAGCCGATGGCTGCTGGCGCATCATTGTTGGCAGTGTGGCTGTGCCGCTGATGCACTGCCCCCTGTAGTCAGTGGCGGTGGTCGGGTTGTGCATCCCACGCAATCGCATGGGGCGGATTGGGGCCCCTGGGTAACAAGGGGCCCCACACGACCAATCATGATTCACAATCTTTAGAGACTGAGCCCCCGAGGGTGGGTCTCACTTTGCCGACAAAACGAATCACCTTGTGAGTGGTGATAAACACATCGCAAAGGGAATGCTTCATCTCAAGGAAAGAATGCACTGTGACGTAATGAGTCACTTAAAAAAATGTTTTCCCTGATGTTTAACTCGTCAGGACTATTGCAAAATTAGGGGTTGAGGTGAGATAAGTAGAGAAAGTGAGTGGAATTAACTTCATTTAAAGTTTACAAATGCAACAATAATCACAATAAAATTTGTATAATTCCTCATAATGATAATACATATCGATATTGTTGAACAAATCTACATTATAGTTTATTGCACAAATACAAAACACCCCCTCTTTAGTAAATGGAACTAGCATCCGTTGAAGACAAAGTCTTCGATATCCCCCGCCATACTAAATGAGGATTAACAAACTTATATTCCCTAAGCGTGTGCAATATGTATGTGAAGTTTCCCCTTGATCTGACCAGCCGTTCTGGAGAAGAAGATGTTTGAAGTTTTTAGGGTAAATTCAATATGGCCACCAAACCATGTGACCTATCAATTGGAAATTAACAAACTTCTGAAAGGATGTCTTGGGGAAAGTGTGTGTGAAATTTTGCCTCAATCTGTCCAGCCGTTCTGGAGAAGATTTTTAAAATTTATTAATTTTCAATCCAAGATGGCTGACGAACCATGTGACCTATGACATTATAAATTTACATTCTGCCTCCAGTCCTCCAGTGGAATACGTGTGTGAAGTTTCGTGTTAATCGGATGAGGTGTGTTTTTCTATACAAGATGGCCACCAAACCATGTAACTTGTGACGTCATAATTTTTACTATGTATGCAGACATGATGGAAGATGATAGTTGCAAATTTTCGCTTTGTTAGGTTATGTGATTCCAGAGAAAACATTATTTAATATTTTTCTTGAATCCAACATGGCTGCAAAACCATGTGACCTATCAATTAGAAAACATCAAAAGGCACCAGTTCACCACTTGTTTGATATGTGCACCAAATTTCGTAAATATATCTTGAGGGGATTTGTAGTTAAGCTCCGGAAACGAAATATGACGGACAGACGGACGGAATGACGGACGGACGGAACCCATTTCTATATCCCCCGCCAACTTTGTTGGTTGGCGGGGGATAATAATCCATGCACACGTGTACCGTTGTGGTTATTAAAATCAGGACACCTGTCCCGAGGATGAAACGAAACAACCCCAGCGGTGCTAAAAAAGAGAAAAACTCAACGACAGGATAAGAGGGTGAAAATTACCCCAAAATAACTTCTTTCATCACACAAACGGCAGAACCAGAAAAGGGTCCGAGGCCGAGCGCGTGCTGCGATGTGTTCCTTTACCAATCAGCTTGTAGAGCGCTCGCCAAGTGGCTTAAGCACTCAAGCAAGCAGTTCAGTGAAACGTTTGATAAGGAACGGCTGGCTAGGCAAGCGATAGCTATCTGAATGGTTATGGAACACACCCAATGAATCAACTTTTTTTTACCTGGGTTTGTGTTTCTGGCTGATGGTGAGATAAGGAGGTTACCGTTATTCTAATCACGTAAAATAATTTCAAAGTTATCTTCAGGAGCGGCCAGTAATGGTGCCGAGAGTGAGATCCACCGAAAAACAGGGCTCATGGTACAAAGAAGGAGATCCACCGAAAAACAGCGCTCATGCTGCCGAGAACAAGATCCACCTAAATGCAGAGCTCGTGGTACAGAGAACGAGATCCACCTCAATGCAGGGAATATGGTGCCGAGACCGGGATCCATCTCAATGCAGGGCTCAAGGTGCTGAGACAGAGATACATCTCAATGCATCGCTCAAGGCACCGGAACTGAGATCCACCCAACGCAGGGTTCACTTTGCCGAGACCGAAATCCATTTGAATGCAGGGCTCATAGTGCCGAGACCAAGATCCATCCCAATACAGAGCTCCAGGTACCGAGAGAGAGCTCCATCTCAATGCAGGGCTCATGGTGCTGAGATCCATCCCGATGCAGGTGGCAATATTGAAATCCATCTCAATGCAGGCCTCATGGTGCTAAGATCCATCTCAATGCAGGACTCATGGTGCTAAGATCTATCTCAATGCAGGACTCATGTTGACGAGACCGAGATCCACCTAAATGCAGAGCTCGTGGTACAGAGAACGAGTTCCACCTCAATGCAGGGAATATGGTGCCGAGACCAGGATCCATCTCAATGCAGGGCTCAAGGTGCTGAGACAGAGATACATCTCAATGCATCGCTCAAGGCACCGGAACTGAGATCCACCCAACGCAGGGTTCACTGTACCGAGACCGAAATCCATTTCAATGCAGGGCTCATAGTGCCGAGACCAAGATCCATCCCAATACAGAGCTCCAGGTACCGAGAGAGAGCTCCATCTCAATGCAGGGCTCATGGTGCTGAGATCCATCCCGATGCAGGTGTCAATATTGAAATCCATCTCAATGCAGGCCTCATGGTGCTAAGATCTATCTCAATGCAGGACTCATGTTGACGAGACCGAGATCCATCTGAATGCAGGGAAATCACAAGGAAATTTTTGCACAGGAGGAGGCTATTCGGCCCATCATGCCTGCGCCATACCAATTCCAGATTTAATAAATCTGTCACTCCCCTACCCTTCGTGTGCAGCCTTTTGGCTGTGACACTGGAACTCATTTCGCCGACCTCAGAAGGATGACAAGCTGAGTCAACGGGGCGCGGTAATTTGGTCACAGGAAATTTGGTCACGGGAAACTTGGTCACGGTAAAATGGTCACAAGGTAATTTGGTCACAGTAATTCGGTCACGAGGTAATTTGGTCACGGTAATTCGGTCACGGTAAAACGGTCACAAGGTAATTTGGTCACAGTAATTCGGTCACAAGGTAATTTGGTCACGGTATTATTATTATTATTATTATTATTATTATTATTATTTATTATTCACTGCATTTAAGGCCAGTCAGGCCCAAGAGCAGTAATAAACATTTTCATTTCATGGCCGGTGAATCTTGTTGGCATAATGACGTATTGACCAAGTTTACTGACTACTATAATGAAATCGATTCTCTCTCTCAACTTGTAAATTCTGATTCCATTATAGTAGTCAGTAAACTTGGTCAATACGTCATTATGCCAACAAGATTCGCTGGCCATGAAATGAAAATGTTTATTACTGCTCTTGGGCCTTACTGGCTTTAAATGCAGTGAATAATAATAAATAATAATAATAATACCGTGACCAAATTACCTTGTGACCGAATTACAGTGACCGAATTACCATGACCAAATTACCTCGTGACCAAATTACCTTGTGACCGTTTTACCGTGACCAAATTACCTTGTGACCGTTTTACTGTGACCAAATTTCCCGTGACCAAATTACCTTGTGACCATTTTACCGTGACCAAATTACCTTGTGACCGTTTCACTGTGACCAAATTTCCCGTGACCAAATTTCCTGTGACCAAGTTTCCCGTGACCAAATTTCCTGTGACCAAATTACCTACATTCGAGTCAACTCCCTGGTGTTAATTCAGTGGCCAACGGGGCATGAACTCATGACCCTAGGATCCCAAGCCACCACCCTAACCACAAAGCCAACACCAGATTTAATGCAGACTCATGGTGGCGAGATCCATCTCGCTGCAGGTGGCGGGACAGAGATCCATCTCAATGCAAGGCTTGTGCTCTGACAAGATCCATCTCAATGCAGAGCTCATGGTGCCAAAACTGAGATCCATCTCAATGCAGGGCTCATGGTGCCGAGAGCGAGATCCATCTCAATGCAGGGATCATAGTGCCGAGAACGGGATCCATCTCGATGCAGGGCTCATGGTGCCATGACCAAGATCCATCCAAATGCAGGGCTCATGGTGCTGAGAACGAAATCCATCTTAATGCAGTGAATATGGTGCCGAGACTGGGATATATCTGAATGCAGGACTCATGGTGCTTAGACAGAGATACATCTCAATGCATCGCTCAAGGTGCCGGGACTGAGATCCACCCAACGCAGGGTTCACTGTGCCGAGACCGAAATCCATTTCAATGCAGGGCTCATAGTGCCGAGACCAAGATCCATCCCAATGCAGAGCTCCAGGTACTGAGAATGAGATCCATCCCAATGCAGGGCTCATGGTGCCGAGAACAAAATCCATCTCAATGCAGGAAATATGGTGCCGAGACCGGGATACATCTGAATGCAGGGCTCATGGTGCTGAGACAGAGATACATCTCAATGTATCGCTCAAGGTGCCGGGACTGAGATCCACCCAACGCAGGGTTCACTGTGCCGAGACCGAAATCCATTTCAATGCAGGGCTCATAGTGCTGAGACCAAGATCCATCCCAATGCAGAGATCCAGGTACCGAGAGTGAGATCCATCCCAATGCAGGGCCCATAGCCGCCGGGCGGGGTCACTTTATTGTTTTTATTGCTTCCAATTATTGACATATTCTTGTTATTATTATTTTGCAATGCTGTAATGTTGATGTTATTATTGAAATGTTATTATCATATTTCTGAGATCTCCATGGAAAAATGGCATGGTAAGGTGGAACGACACTCAAGTTGCTGTGTTTCCACTTTTCCGATGCGGGAAAAGTAATAAAATGTGAATTCCTCCGGAATTTTTTTTATCATCAAGTCTCATGCAACATAGGCAAAGCAAGTGTGAAAATAACATGGAGTCTTCTTAGTTGTGCATCCCCCTACCTTCAGAATTCCTGGTGAGGGACAGGAAATGAAATTGGTACAACCTTTGCCTTATGACTTGTCATCCTCTTGGCAGCTTTGATTGGTTGAGATTGCTTAAGTAACGACCGATTGCATCGTCGTCAGACAGATACATGTCAAATACGTATATTAGTGTGGTAACAGGTTGACAGGGGCCCCCACTCGGCCATTATTATGTTTTGCATGGGGCCCCCAAATGACTAACGCCACCCCTGCCTGTAGATTAGAGCAGGAATTTGTAATTTGGTCATGGTGCCTGCATTAGCTCACATACTCTTCATGAAGGACACTGTGGGATCTTCAACGTCCACCAACTAATGCCAGAAGATGGGACATCCCGGTTGACTTCCATCTGGGGGATGACACGCACATTGATACCCTGACACGGTCACAGTTTATAGCTCAGCCAAGATTCAAACCCAGACAAAACGGCTTAGAGGTGAGTATGCATATCTTTAGGCCATATTACCAGCCTGGAGGAAAGGAGGAATAACACAAAAACGAGTTATAATGGTCCCAAGAGGAAATGAATGCTAAAGCATCAGTGTGTGTGGAAGACAAGTGCCTTGTGGATGTGCTTGGGCAGTACATTTGAAAGATTGAAGTGAGGATGAAGGGGCAACATACACAGGGAGATGATCCCAAAAATATGTGAATAAGTGGACAAATGAAGGCAAGTGTGCAACCAGTCTAGACTTTGGGACGGTGAGCATATTAGGGTTTTCTTGAGGAACGAGTGCACCTCGAGTGGCTTGGTGATGGATATGAGGGGCAGCAGGAACAAGACCAGGTGTAAGCTTGAATAAAATAGAAAGCCTACCAACTTGTCACCAGTGGAATCTCAGGTTCAAATACATAAAATAAAATGTCCACAAACAGTTCCTGGGATGTGGAATAGTTCCTGGGAACAGTTCCTCCACCTCCTGCCTTGAGATACCAATGGTGCAGAAAGCCTTACTTTTGACCACATCATCAGGATATTGATCCCTTGCCAATTGTTATGGTGATTTCATGTGACATCTTCAAAAAATACCAGCCTTGTACAAGTCCTTACACGATCGTATTTTTTTTTCCTCCAATGTGCAAATCCTGCTTTCTGTTGATTCATTAAATGTGTCTCGAGGATTTCATTTTTGTGACGCACAATCTGCTACCCTGTCAAATCCCAGCTTTTAAGGCTGTATTCTGTAGCACCGATGAAAAAGTGAGGCAGCATATGGGGCGGATGGAGTGGAGGGAAGAGGAAAGTGGCCAGGGGTGAGATTTTTTATTCTGATGTGTCACATCATATTAACATAGCCCTTGAGTGAATAACTAATTTACTATCTTTGGGTAAATTACATAAAACTAAAATTGTCTTCTAATCACATCATGAAACATTTAATGAGAGCTATTTATTATTCTTAATCAGAATCATGGATATCGCAGAAAACAAACGAGCAATCACAGAGACAATGGAAGGAATACAGCTTTCGCAGGAGGCAGCATTTGATTATACATCACCACCATCTTATTATGATGATCAGCCGGATAATGTACTGCTCGAATTGTATAATACACAAGCATTTCCAGGCCCCGAGAGAAGAAGGTAGGTAACACCATTATTTGCATTTACAAGCCTGATTCTCAAGTGTCAGGTCACATGGACCGACACAATGATAGGAGAGGTTGTAAATCTGAAATTACATTTGAAACTTTCTATGAACACTGCGCTGGGAAATACAGTACAAGAAAGAGCAGATGTATCAGTGAAGGCAATTCTGCCAAATTCAGCCTGCCTATATGTTGACAAACTACTGCAACTACCTCTAATACTAATCCATATGCCAAGCTAAGGGGACAAAGGGATCCTTTTGCGGGGTTGACCACTTGGTACTGCATTGCCTTGGGACAGGGGGAAACACGAGGATAAGGCAGAAATTTTGGAATATTTCTTCATGGTGTGGGCAATATCTCACCCACACTTCACGGGGGACACCATGGGATATTTAATGTCCACCAACCAATGCCTGCAGATGAGACACCCAGTTTAACATCCATCCATGGAATGTGCCACCCTACCTGTGAAACACCAGGATGACAGCGTATCGCTGGGCTGAGATTTGAACCTTGGCTGGACAGACGAGAGGTGAGTGTGCATTCCCCTCAGCCATCCTGCCAGCCCAATATATTGATGAAGGATTGATATAATGCATTTTTAAATATTTTAAATATGTATTAGGGGTCATCATAGAGCATGTGGGAAATGTATTATGATATGTTCTGTAATTGACTGACAGCTCAATTCAATGGTAAAAAAAATAAAAAGGTGTGTGTGTGTGTGTGTGTGTGTGTGTGTGTGTGTGTGTGTGTGTGTGTGTGTGTGTGTGTGTGTGTGTCGATCAACTTTAATATAACATGTGTAGGTGGTGGCAGACGTAAATATAGCACCCTGCGAGGTGAAAGGGATCACCCCAACAAGTTCCAGGGTGATGCTCTGCTTTGTTTTCATGTCAGACTACTCAAAAATCCTTATTAAGACTTCCTGATAAATCGTTAGATGCTGGATATACTAACTAATTTTTTTAAATCCCTGTCTCATCTCTTTTCTCACTCTCTTATTAATGTTCTACCTTGTCCTACTCTTTACGCCCACTGCTATGACTCCCCACCTTTACTTACAAAAAAGAAATTTACATCGAATTAATCAATCTTTTTAAAATTATAATATACCGACATCTTACCGCCATATAATCTTCTCTTCAATAATGTAAAAAGCAGAGTCTTTCCTCATGTCTCCTCATAAGCTAAGACCTGTCAGCTCTGAAATTGCTCTTGATCCTCTACAACAAAAACTCCATTGTGCACCTGCATCCTTTTTCTGAGGAAGTGACCATAAATGAAAGCCATATTCAGGATATGGCTGAACCAGAGTTCTCTATAATGCCACCATTACGTTATTTAATCTAAATATTAAATTTCTCACGCATCCTAAAATTCCACATGGCATCGCTGCCTAGGACTGTGCTGATTGCTTAACTCTTTGAACCCAAGCAGCCATTTTACCAACCGCTATTAAAACCTCCATATACCCGAGCAACCGGATATTTCTCCACGGAGCCCAGGGTGGGAGAGCCAAAAGTCCAAGGAGCTCAAGGTTCACAAGGTCAAGCAATTCGTCAACAATTATTCATACATCATTTTATCCTTGGCAACCTTCTATAAATCTCGTTATTAAAAAAAACAGTCTCTACATTCAGTGCCTGCCCAGAGAAGACCTATATGTTGACCAGCTACATTTTCCATGTTTGGATGGGTGATGGCATCTGTTGTTGGTGTAGTGACCATACCTTATACTTACCAACAATAAAATGCATTTGATATTTCCTGGTTGATTCCTCCAAAACATTGAAACTTTCCCATGTCTGCAATTTCTATTTCAAACTATTTATCGTTCAATGGGTCAAAACCACTATAATTCCAGGTATGAATGTTGTTGAGATCAAATGAATAATGGCTTGGTCTTTTCAACATTCCTGTCTGAGCACATTGCTCATTATATGCTGGGATCTCAGGCTCAAATCCCTTTTACTGCACTATGTTGATTTGTTCGCTCTCTCTTAATGTCTTGCAAATTTGGCAAAAGAAAATTGATGACTGAATGTATTCAAAGTTCTGCTCTGTTCACCATATAATTTGCCCGAGATCACCTGCCATCGATAAGCAAGCTCGCCAACATCAATGCATCACACCAACATGCAAAAACAGATCATCTTAACTATAGGCTTATTAGCTCACTTCCAAATATAAGCAAAGTCCTGGAATCCGTCATCACAGTTCACATCAAATCCTTCCTTTTTTCCAATGGCCAAATCTCTGATGATCAGTCAGAGCCGAGAAAGGGGGAGGGGCAAGAGAACCAGCCCAGAGGGGAGAGCAATACTCCATCAGGCTGTGGACGAAAGCTTTGTAAGTGGTCAGGAGCTCAGGTGGGCCAAGGAAGGACTTTGCAGGACGGAGGATTCCCAGTCGGCGACTGGCTTTGGAGGCCAGGTTGGAAATTTGGCTTTCCCAGGAAAGATCATGGCAGATCGTGAGACCCAGAAGCTTGAAAGAAAGGACTTCTTCCAGAGGATTGTTGAGAAAGTGGATGGGGGGGGGTTCTAAACAGTCCTTTCAGAGAGACATAGTGAGAGTGTGAGATTTGTCTGGATTGAAAGACATGTTACACGTGTTGGACCAGTTCGTGATTTTACCCAGGTCTGCAGTGAGTGAAGAAGCTGCTGCTTGCTAGTCTGAGGGATGACATGCTACGCAGACGGTAGAGTTATCAGAAAAGAGATAAAGAGGATTTTCCAGAGAGTTGGAGAGATCATTGATGAAAACCAGAAAAAGAACAGAGCCCAGAACGCTGCCTTGAGGAACTCCAGCCTGGACAGCAAGAGGGGATGAAAGAACTCCATTTAGGGCCACACCTTGACTGTGACAGGAGTGGAAGTCTGCGAGCCATGAGTGGAGATGGCCTAGGACACCATAGGAAGAGAGTTTGGTGAATAGGGCAGGGTGCCAGACTGTCAAAAGCACACGATAAGTCGAGGGATATGGCTCTGATTTCAGATCGGGCATTGAGGACCTCCATCCATTGTTGGGAGAGCAGAAGCAGTATATCCAGGGTAGAGTGACCTGGTCTGAAACCAAATTGATCATCAGAAATCAAGCCATTGGAGAAGAGGAAGGATTTAATAGGTGCCAGACTGTCAAAAGCACACGATAAGTCGAGGGATATGGCTCTGATTTCATATCCGGCATTGAGGACCTCCATCCATTGTTGGGAGAGCAGAAGCAGCATATCCAGGGTAGAGTGACCTGGTCTGAAACCAAATTGATCATCAGAAATCAAGCCATTGGAGAAGAGGAAGGATTTAATATCTGAAATGATGATGCATTCCATAATCTTGCTGATGATTGGGAGAAGGCTGATTGGTCTGTCGTTGCAGGGATCTGTTTTTGCACCTTTTTTAATCAGGGCAGTGATGTTTGCTGATTTCCAAGGAGATGGCAGATGACGTTGAGCAAATGAGAGGGTGAATAGAACAGAGGGAGGGTCAGCAAGAGCAGAGGTGCAGGTTTTTAGGACACGTGGGCTGATACCATCTGGACCGATTGCAGAATCTGAGGCGAGGTTTGAAAGCAAGCTCTCCACCTTGTCAGGAATAAAGGACACAGAGTCCAGGGACAGCTATGTGCGACTGGGTAAGATGGATACAGAAAGCTATGGGTTTTGGACACAATATTTCGATGCAAACACCGAGTTTAGGCATTCAGCCTTTTCTCGTGCGGTATCTGCAGTGCGGCCATTTGAGGAAAGGGAGGGGATGGAGGGGGAACATACACCAGAAACAGATTTGATTCGACACCACCAGGATTTTGAGGAGGGAGAGAGGTTTGAAAGTTCAGACTTGAGCTTACTGGCTTACTGACATATCCCCCTTAATATATAATCAGCATGTTACTCTCAAATGTATCCTCTCTTGTTGTCTCCCGGGTGAGGCTGGAGTACCCCAAGGCAGTGTCTTGGACTCTGTCCAATTCCTTGTCTTCCTCAACAATCTTTCTTATTCCCTGAAAAAGTGCTCCGCATAATTTTGCTCATGAGTCATGACTCCACCCTCTGTTAAAGCATCCCATATCATATTAAAATGTTAATTTTCCCCTCTGTTGCTTTCGACTCGACTGCAAAAAAAGTCCTGCAATGAGTTCCCATGTTTTTATTGCCATTTTCCACCCTGGAAAAAGGCCATGTTAAGGTGTAGAGATATGAGCTTGAGCATCGTTAGACCTTATTGTTGTGTTTTCCATAATAATATAAACATTACTCCAAAATAATATTATTAAGAAGACTAATATTAACTCGAAGGGCACTCAGGAGAGCACATCCCTCTGGCACGTAATGCCTGATCCACAAGAACATATCGGGCCCAATACATTTTTGAAATATCATGCTATGCAGCACTATTTCGTTTTGGCCCTATCTCTCAATGCTGAAGAATCACTTTGAAAATTAAATAATTCTCGTTTCCAGATCCAGAATCGGAGCTTCACCAAAATTGAATCAATTTTTCCTTGACACACACCCAACCTGCCCACCAAGTTTCGTCCAAATCCGTCCACAACATTTTGAGATATTGTGCTGCATGTCGTTTTTGGCGTGATTTCTCAATGGTGAAGAATCACTAAAAAAATTATAGTAGTTGGATCCAGATTCGGATCTTCACCAAAATCTAATCAGTTCGTCCTGTCACACACCGAAGCTGTCCACAAAATTTTATCTGGATCTGTCCACAAGTTTTTGAGATATCCTGTACACAAACAAATAAACAGACAGAAAGGGGGGGGGGGGGGGAGAACGTAACCTCCTTCACCTTCGGTGGTAGAGGTAACAATGACTGTGAAATAAATCAGTGTTTGAATAAATTAGACTGCCATGTACATAGAAGAACTAATGCTAAAATAGAAACTGTCATACTTTTGACACATAATGTGTGCTGAACATGAAGGTTTGAGGAAATCAACCATGCAAGATATTGTTGAGAGAAGAAGAGGATGGATGGGGTTATGGCTTCAATGAAGTCTTTCGAGCTTGGGGAAGCGGTGAAGAATATGGTATTTGCAGATATGTGATCATGCATAGAATTTCACAACAAGTCAGCCACAACTTGACGGATTTAGATAACTATATAATGTTAAAAACAAGAAAAAGAGCAATCAGAAATTGCAGATCCTCGCCGGGACTTGTTTGATGTGGTATTTGTGTAGTTTTGTGTGGTGTATTTTTTGTGGCGTTTGTGTACTGGTGTGTTATGGAATTAATAAGAGAGATAATTAGAACTGCCACTTTATAACTGCTGGCAATGTACCAAGATGACCGGGTACAAATATAGTGATGTCCGCGTACCAAGACGTCCCGCTTTGATGCAACCCCACTTTGATTGGACATCTAACTCTGACACATGACGTTTTTTTATTATTATTATTCAATTGAATTCAGAATGGAATAAAAATTAATTCAATTCAAATCAAATGGAAGATCAAATAGGTACAGTCCTGCATTGGAGTAATCAGAAGGAACCCAAACAAGCAAAAATAAAAGATGAAGTCATCAGGAGGAACCTGCATAGGATTCACATTTCAGATGCTACTCCTCTACCCTCAAACGCATCGAGGCACAGCCAAGTGGCCTTATTCAAAAAATAAAAAATAATAAAAAAAAATAAAACCCACATCAAAAAGTTAAACAATCCTAGCTGCCAAACCATGTGTCCAATCAAGTTGAAATTTAAAACATTTATTCCACATCAGTAGTAGATCATAATTGTGAAGTTTCACTTTAATTGATTAAGCGGTTCCAGAGAAAACATTTAATATTTCTTCTTAAATCCAATATGGCTGCCCAACCACATGACAACAATTATTCCTTAATAAACTTGTACAGGTATGCCTTGGGGAACATTAGTGTGGTTTCCCCTCGATCTGTCTAGCTGTTCTAGAGAAGAATAGTTTTATATGTTTTAGGGTACATCCAAAATGGCTTCCAAACCATGTGACATATGAGGTCATATGTGTGAACCTTTTGTTCCTCATGGAAAGGCAGTCATATGTGTAAAGTTTCACCTCAATCTGTTCAGCCATTTCAGAGAAGGAGATTTTTGAAGGTTTAAGAAGAAAAAACAAAACAATATGGCTGCTGAATCACATGACCAATGATGTCATCAAAAAATTTTGTGGACCATTTTATTTCGAGATGACCCCCAAAAATTTTCATAGCGATCGGATGTAGCACTCCACATATGCAATTATGATGTCATAATGAAGGCACATATGATGTCATTAAAAATCACACTTATTACCCATGAGGAGTACTTGCCATGTGCCAGATTTCAATTTTTTCCATTGTGCGGTTTCAGAGATAGAAGTGCAAAGTTTTTTCCGTTTTTCCAACATGGCTGCCACATCACGTGGCTTATGACGTCATAATTATCATGAAAAAAATTCCACACGAGTAGTTGCACAAATTGTGAAAAATTTGGCTCAATCCAACAAGCAGTTGCGGAGAAAAACGCGAAAGTTCTGCGCAGACAAACAAACAAACAGACAGACAAAGAAACAAACAAACCCAAAAGCAATATCCTCTCCTTCAGTGAGGGTAATAATACTAATAATCTATCTATAATCCCAGCAATCTCTGTGTGTGTGTCTGTCTGTGTGTCTATGTGTCTGCGACCGCTGGTTCTCGACAACCACCGGTTCGATTTCATTGAAACTTGCCAGGTATATTGCTGAGGCCCAGTGGATGTGCCTTTTCATGGTTTGATATTAATCGGACAAGTGGTTCCCAAGTTATGGCCATTTATTTACCAAAGCAATGACAGGACATGGTGCTATGACGTCACGATTGACGTCACAATTCTTTTTTTTTTTTTTTTGCACGTATGGCCATGCACATACGGCCATGCACGTATGGGCACGCACTAGTTGTCAATGATAATAATGGATGACCTCTCCCCCTCTCCCCCCTCACCTGCATCCTCTGCCACACTCCAAAGCTAGTCACCAACTGGGAATCCTCCGTCATGGAAAGTCCCTTCTTGGCGTGCCTGAACTTTTATCCATCTATAAAGCCTTCATCCGCAGCTTGATCAGGAACTGCCCTTCCCTCTGGGCTGGTGCCCTTGCTTCACACCTTACAAACTTGACAACCTGGAAAGCAATGCCTTTAGTATCATTGGAATCTTCCGCAATGAAGCAGAGTCTATGGGTCCATCTCTCTTACATAACAGACAGGTCGGTGGTCTCTCTGGCTTTTACTATCTCCTTTCTGGTTTTGCACCCTCTGGTCATTCCATGACCAACCCCCGCCCCCCACTCATGTTTCTACTTGGTGCATATGGTCCACCAGCAACTCTCTTCCCCAGTGAACCTCCAAACATCCAGAATCACTGCCCACCTCTACACTTTCCTTCCTCTCTTTTCACACCTGTGGAATGAACTTTCACATTCTCTTCAATCTCATTCTTCCCTTCAGGTCTTCAAGACAGCTGCTCGGTCAACATCTTCTCAGATCATTCCCTATCCAAAACCATAATATTTTCTCTCCCCATTAACCCTCCTCAAGTCCACCTCTTTCCAAATTTACAATCTTTCCTTCCCGAGAATTTGTTCCTGTGTCCACCTTGTCCACCCCATACGTCCTCTCCTCCCCATTATTTGTCCAAGTCTCCCTCTATTGCATCCCTCACCTGTTCTGTTGGTGTGTTTCTCCCCTCTCGTTCTGCTGTTCCTTTTGTTCTGTTGTGTCCTGATCCGTTTTATGCTTGTAGTCCTCCACGAGCCTCGACTTTATCAACAAAAAAAACACATGTCCACATGATTGCGCATCTTGCCACGCTGAAGTTAAACCATTTCGGGACATCCATCACCTCTGGGGGACCAAATTGGTTCATTCAATTTGAAGAACAACTGCCACAGTGTTAGATCACGTTCGGCTCATTACGCGAAGTATTCACACCACTCGTAGTAGTCTGTAATTTGGCTATTCTGGAGGCTACTGCTTCGGTTTCGGTGCCGACTCCACGCTTTGTAAATTTAATTGGTGTTATTGTCCATAAACATGACCATACTGTCATGAAATTGCTGGTCTGAAGACCTTAAGGTTCGTCACAAGGTGACCCATGTAAATAGCTGAGCGAAGATTATCACATGAAGAAATTTTATTATTAAATCTGATTCCCAAAACCTCATTGAGGTCCACACATTGCTCTTCGTAATGAGCCGTGGCATCTGGATGCACATAAAGTGTCCACTCCTTGGTGGGAAAATGCTTTTCTTTCTTGGCCTTCACTCTACCTCAAAGCATGGCAGGATCATCCATGCGTCGCACCCTTCTCTCCACACTCCACATGCACCGCCACCTGATGCCAGGTGTAACCCAGTTCTCTTTGTGGATGTGTGGCAACAGCTCCTGATTCAGCGCCATTGTTCATAAAAGGAAACGTATAACTAAAGCAACAAAATAAAAACAAGCAGTCATAGACTGGTACTTACGAAATCGTCAACTTGACCTCTGACCTTGTCTAATAAAAGCTGTCTCAAGAGAAGGTAGCGACGCAAAGCAGAAGTTTCTACGATGATTCTGTACCAAACCATCAAAAATCGTAACGTCGACCGAGGCAAAAATCTCCATTTCTCGACACAATTATTTTATATTATTTTATCAGTCACAAAACCGTAATATTAGGTCATCCACCAACAATCTTTACATAATCCGATGGCTTAACGAGTCATGCATGTGACAATAACCTTTATTGGGATAAAAAAAAACGACTTTTAAACACCATCTTTATCGAAAACACTCAGCGCGCACACGGAAAACCATTACTTGATCAACGCCGCCTCTGCTAAAGTGCACTGCACCACGTGACGACCCGTGACGCGGCGAGTTAAATATTTTTATACAATCTTAAAACGTCTACAAAACATCCGATTTTTACCAGAATTTTGACAACCGAGTTTTAAGCGTCCTAAGCGATCGCAAAAACCGAAGGCAAAATTAAAATCGAAGTTAAAACGAACTCGTAACGTCGGGCGAAGCAAAAATCTCCATTTCTCCACGCAATTATTTTATATTATTTTATCAAAGTCACAAAACCATAATATTCAGCCATCCACCAACAGTCTTCCCATAATCCGACGGCTTAGCGAGACAGGCATGCGACGATAACCTTTATTGGGATAAAAAATGACTTTTAAACACCATCTTTATCGAAAACACCGTCAGCGCGCACACGGAAAAGCTATACGTGACTCAATGACGCGTCTGCTCGAGCGCACTGCATCACGTGACTACCCGTGATGCGGCGAGTTAAATATTTTTATGCAATCTTAAAACGTCTACGAAACATCCGATTTTTACCAGAATTTCGACAACCGAGTTTTAAGCGTCCTAAGCGATCGCAAAAACTGAAGACAAAATTAAAATCGAAGTTAAAACGAACTCGTTACGTCGAGCGAAGCAAAAATACTCCATTTCTCCACATGAATTTACGGAATTATGTTTGACCTCACTGTGACCTTGACCTTTGACCGATTTTGACCAAAATCTAATCAACGCTAGCCATCACCTTCCTGAATCAGATGGTGTAATTTGACATTGGTAGCTTCTTCCGTTCTCGAGTTATCGTGCCTACAAACAAACACACAAACAAACACACAAACAAACAAACAAACAAAAACACAAACAGAGGGCGGAAGTCATCAATATACTGACGAAATCTTTAGATTTCGTAAGTAACAAGAGGGGATAGAACATGCAACAGCCAAGGTATAGCCACAGGAATGATTGGGGGAAGATGTGGGTCGAGCTTAATGATACACCTCTCGCCTTCCTTAGCATGGGAGTCATGTGACTTTTTCTGTACACATATTATTTCCTAAATTAATATTCTACACAATAGACCTTAACCCCTCTGGACATGCACAGAGTGAAGTAAGATAATTTTTTTTTTACTCTGTCTGCTTGTATGACAGTCAAATAAAATTGAAAATCATTTCAAACAGGAAACTTACTATTTTTAAGGACATTATAATGGACACAAACAAAAGGCACAAATAACTGACAAAACTTGTTCAATAATGTCATGTAAAAGATGCTGCATCAACTAGTAAAAGATGCTAGTAAAAGCGGTAAACTTCCCAAAAAATTTTTCTACAACCATTAATATCTCTATTTTTACCTCCACCCCCTGAGGTAGACAGTGGTTATGTTTTCACCGCTGTCTGTCTGTTTTTATGTGAGCAGGATATCTGAAAAAGTTAAGGACGGATTCTGATGAAATGTGGTCGACAGGTGGGCGTGTGACACAGGTGAATTGATTACATTCTGGTGAAGATCCAGATCCGGATGCGGATACTCAAATTTTAAAAAGTGATTCTTCACCATTGATAGATAGAACCAAAACTGATATATATATATATATATATATATATATATATATATATATATATATATATGCATATATATATATATGCATATATATATATACATATACATATATATATATATATATATATATATATATATATATATATATATATATATATATATACATATATATATATATACATATATATATATATATATATGTATATATATATATATATATATATATGTATATATATATATATATATATATATATATATATATATATATATATATATATGCATATATATATATATATATATATATATATATATATGCATATATATATATATATATATATATATATATATATATATATATATATATATATATATATGTATATATATATATATATATATATATATATATATATATATATATATATATATATATATATATATATATATATATATATATATATATATATATATATATATATATATATATATATATATATATATATATATATATATATATGTATGTATATATATATTCATATCTCAAAAGTTATGGACAGAATTGGACGAAAGTTAGTGGATGAGTTGGGTTGGTGACAAGAACAATCTGATTAGATTTTGGTGAAGGTACAGAGGCGGAAATGGCCTATCAGTGGGCTTCAAAATGTAAACTGTTCAGCCTGGTGGAGCCACGTGCTCGACGAAGTGCCGTTCTGGTGTTTCAATTTAATTATATACTTTAACACTCGAGAACACAAATTGCCTTTTCGACACTTCCAAAACCTTTACATTTAGCAGTACTTGGACAAAATATTGTGGCATTTTACGTGCTTTTGATTGTAAAACTGGAAGTTCTTGAAAATTCTTGGAAAACTGGAGGTTCTTGAAAGTTCTTGGAAAACTGGAGGTACTTGAAAGTTCTTGGAAAACTGGAGGTTCGTGAAAGTTCTTGGAAAACTGGAGGTTCTTGGTTCTTGGATTGCAAAATTGGAGATTCTTGTATTCATGTGTATAATTCAAATTCAAAAGTATTATGAAGGCGATTTGTGTTCAACAGTGTTCATGTGTATAATTCAATTTGAATAAAGGTTTGAAGAGGGATAAATGGTGTAAAGATAAATTCTGGGTTTAATCCAGTATCTATTACACCATCCTCTCTGACATGTTACATCAGTTCTTCATGCCTGTTGTTTGTGTCCTTTATGTCCTTTATGACGTCCTTAAAAACAGTAAGTTTCCTGTTTGGAATGATTTTTCAATTTCATTTGACTGCCAGGCAAGCAGAGTAAAAATATTATCTCACCTCTAATTGCGCATGTGTGATCGGGACAAATTCTGTCAAATTACGTTAAAAGGGCAAACTTATCATCCTATTCATGTTCCAATTTGTGTTCAAAATATAACATTCAATTTAAACAAGTTGTTACTCGATCATAAACTGACAATCAAAAACTGATAATATAAATGGGAAGACACGAACCAATTGCTTAACCCCGCCGTTTGATTCGCGTGCACAGAGCTAATAAAGCAGAGATGCTGAGCAATAAGAATATCGTGAAAATTAATTTGCCAAAAAAAGAAATCATACTCCTGCAAGTTGTGTGACTCAGAATAAAATACGTCATATAGCTATCATAGACGTCGGGGAACTAACCCGTCCGTGCGGATGGGTTCTTTGCTAATCCGCTTAATTACATAAAATTAATTGCTACTGGTAATAAAAACCAAAATAATGCACAAGTTCCATCACTTTTTGAATGTGCCACATGTATTATCATATTTTTTTAAATCTCAAGCATACAGTTTTGCATGACACCTCAAAAAGATATTCTCAACCAATTTGAAATTCAGCTTAGAAAATTTTATGAAAAAAAACCCCAAAAAGAGCAAAACTGTCATTTGTAGGTTATTGCCAACAAGTGAAACAGCACATCATACTGTACAGTATTTGGATATATTTTTTAACTTATTATTTAACAAGTATCTCTCTCAAACCAGCACATCTCAACAATGGTGGCATATTGATATCAAATGGGAAACTATCTGGATGTCAAATTATGTTCACGCAGTGACATGGCAGTGAATCTATATGCGTTAGTCTTTAAGGAAGAAAAAAGTAAAACCGCAGTAGTTTACTCAAGGTTGAAATAAAAATGAGCAGACGAAACATTACAAAGGAGATTTCATAAAGGCGGGGAATGATGATTATGCTCGAGTGGTTAGGCTTGACAAACACGAGGGGAATGGGTGACCGGTCCCCGCGCGGATGACATGCAAGCAGATGCCTGGCACGAGGTAATGGAACCTCGCCTGCTGAGTACAGATGCAATTGACTGTGGCGCAGACAAATGAGCCTTTCTAATTATCCTTGGTGGGATTGCTGACAAGGAATCAGGACATTTTACCTCCATTAGTCGCTACTTTACTCTCATTCTCCATTCTTCATGAATTTGAGACTGCAAGCCAAGGAGGGAATGATTAAGAAAATAAATGGTTGGTGTAAAACAAGATCTGGTGGATGGTAGATGGTCGTCGTTAACTGATCTCTACTTTCTCTTTCACCTTACGTCCATAATATATCAACACCATATTTTATTCCATTTTCTTCACTCCGTTCATGTCTTCACATGCTTCTTGTAATTAAATTCTTCTTTCTCGTTTCATGACAATTTTAAGACTGCGACTCCACAAATACCTCTTTACACCATTTGCCCTTTCCCACCACCCCAATATATCCCATCACTGCACATCAGAAAGTCCATGAACTCTACTGTGAAACCAAGTTACTGCTGGATACCTCAATTTCCGTTCATTGACACTAAAATACCAGATACCATTGAATGAGATTGACCAAAGAGTGAAAAGGATTTCCTTTATGTTTACCCACTTATATGATTTGATGTGCAATGGCAAGGTCACGAAGAACGATTTGTCTTATCCCCCCATCCCCTCCTACCCCCCTAACCATGTTGATAAAGAGTAGCATTTATTGAGCACAATATAGTTTTATGTCAGTGTAACCATGTTTTATTTGTCAATTAAAATAATGTAAAATTTAGTCTTTGTAATACAATGTGGGACCTTCAAAAGGTTTTTAGAATCGGATACTTGTCATAGTCCAATACACACCATAACGAGGCACCTACATAAATATACATTTACATATATTCTTAATAATTACATGATATCGTAACGAAAATTGACTTAATAATGGGAATAAGGATGCCAGAGTTTGTTAATACACTTGTGAAAAGCGTTTTTTCATTGTGGTCCCATTAATTTGGACCCAACGACTACGAATCCGAAGGTGAGCCAAACATCTGACCCTTCTGAGGGTTAGGGGAGGTCAACAAGTTAATAATGGGTCCACCAGTGGGTCAACAGGGACTAAATTTAATATTCCTATAAACCCAGTCATGCTTAGTATAAAAATAAATAATGTGAGAAGAAAAACACTTTAGTCCCATTTATGACTACTTCTACTCAAATTTGACCTAATTTTAAAGTCAGAAAGGGTAATTAGGTCAATGATTCAACATCAGGAAACCGACACGCATGTTGGGGATCAAATTGAATGTTTTGATTAGACAATTTATTTCGACACATAAACAAATGTTTTATTACATTACACAGCAAAATAAATGTGATATAATTGAACATACTAATAGAACTATGGAGAAATAGCTCTTCTTTGCAAAACAATTTTATGAAAAGGAATGGGTCCACTCCGATTGTGGGAGATTAACAGGTCAAACCCTGGCTGAGTCAACCAAAGATGTCTTCAAATGGTGTGTTCTGCTTCCATGCATGGCATTCGGCATAACGATAAGACCATGAACAATCCTCACAAATTCTTAGGAAATAAATTATAACATTATTTTAGGGTTCTAAAGGGAAGAATAAATTAATTCTTAGTAAATGACCCACTGAGTGCGGTGAGAAAAGCAATGCCATTGTTGTGGCATCATGAGTACCCTGAGTGCACTGGGAAGTGGCACTTCCCCCAAGCTCAGTTGGGTGTTTATCTCATCTAATATTCCTGTCGTGTGTGTGTGTGTGTGTGTGTGTGTGTGTGTGTGTGTGTGTGTGTGTGTGTGTGTGTGTGTGTGTGTGTGTGTGTGTGTGTGTTACAACTCCACTACGAGCCTGAAATCCTTTAAAAGAAAATTATATATATATATATATATATATATATATATATATATATATATATATATATATATATATATATCTTCTCTTCTTCTTCTTTCGGCTGCTCCCGTTAGGGGTCGCCACAGCGGATCATCCGTATGATCCGCATAGTGATTTGGCACATGTTTTACGCCGGATGCCCTTTCTGACGCAACCCTGGTCGCCTCTTACGACACAGGGATATGGTACACCTATTTTAACCGGGGTATACACCGACCCAGTACACTGGTACTCATTTCGCCGACCTCGGAAGGATGACAGGCTGAGTCAACCCCCTGGTGTATTAATTCAGTGGCCCAACGGGGCTTGAACTCAAGACCTTTTGGATCCCAAGCCACTGCCCTAACCACTGCGCCAACACCAGGCTATATATATATATATATATATATATATATATATATATATATATATATATATATATATATATATATATATATATATATATATATATATATATATATATATATATATATATATATGTATGTATATATATACATATATATATATATATATATATATATACATATATATATATATATATATATATATATATATTTATATATAGATATATATTTGCCCTCCTATGTATTTCTTTATTTTCCAGATAATGGACTGGACTCTGTGTGTCATCTGTCAAAGAGACACTGGAAAGAAATGCAACTGTCTTCTCTCAAGAAATGATTCCACTCACCTGTCCACATATCAGGACTTTTTGACACAAGCACACGAGTCAATGAGTGAGGTGAAATGTAAGTGAAATTTGACACTGAATATCCTGAACTCTATGGAAATATAAAAAGGCATCATGGCATGCGTCATGTCAGAGGCAATTTTTGGCTGACAAGCTGTAAAGGGCAGAAGCCAAAACCCTCGCCAGCACTTGTTTTGTGTGGTGTATTTTGTGTGAATAATAAATGGAAAGATATACTAAATGAAAGGACATTGCAAATGAAAGGTCTAAATGGTCTAGTGGCGAAGGTGTAAAGGTCAAAGGTCTGAAAAGTTGTGCAGGTGTAAAGGTCAAATGGTCTGAAGGTCGAAAGGTGTAAAAATCTGAAAAGGTTGAGAGGTCTGAAAAGGTCTAAAATGCTCTAAAAGGTCCTAAAAGGTCGAAGGGGTCTAAAGAGTGTAATTTAAGGTCGAAAGGGTTGGAATTGTCGAAAGGGGTCATAATTGGTCAAAAGGGTCTTAAAACATCTAAAAAGGGTCGAAAAGTCAAAGGGGTCTTAAGGGTATTAAAATGTCTGAAAGGTGTGAAGGTCTAAAGGCCTAAAGGTCTAAAGGGTACAAAGGAGTCTAAGGCTCTTTAGAGTTATTCTGGGTCTAATGGGGGTATGTAGGGTCTTTGAGTTCTAAAGGGTCAAACAGGATCTAAAGGGTGTTAGGGGTCTAATGGTTCTTAAGGGTGCAATGGGGCTTATATTATCTTCGGGCTCTTAGGGGTCTATCGGGTATATAGGGACTACAGAGTCTTAGCATTCTTGAGGGTCTTCGGGGTCTAACTGGGTTTACGGGTTCTATGGGGTCTTAATTGTCTAAGGCTTTTTAGGGATCTGAGGGGTCTTAAAGGGTCATAGGGTCTTAGGAGTTTTAAAGAGTCTAAAATGTATTTGGGGTCCTAATGGTCTTGGTCTTAAGGGTCTAATAGGTCTTAGGGTTCTCAAGGGTCAGGAGGGTCTTCGGGTTCCAAAGGTCCTCAGAGGTCTCAAAGGGTTTTCGGGTTCTTAAGGGTCTTAGGTTCTAAAGGGTCACCACATTTTGTCTTTCCTTATAAATGTATGACTTGATGAAAAGAGTGACTTTTTTAATAAATACCACAATTGCACATGCATGCAGCTTACGAATTCAATGTCAAATTCAGACTTGCACAAACACATTACATTTTGAAATGAAGATATGCCGGTAGCTTTGGGTATGGAAGGATGTTGAGAACATTTACATGTGTGTGAAAGTTGATTGGTCTTTTCATAAATGAACCATCTGGTACATTTCTTTCTCTAATTATTAGTTGAAGAAGTCTTAGTATGATCTGTTGTATTCCGAAGATGTGTATGTAGTCATATTAACAAGGAAATCGACTATTGACATGATTCCATGACTATTTTGAACTTTTTTATTATTACTGAGATTTATGTGGACAAAGAGTACAGTATACCCAAAAGAGTAGTTGAATGAGCTGGGTTCGTGTGTGCTTTTCAAGAAATGGGTTATCCAACAAAATATTCGCAACTTCAGTCTCAAAGGTGAACTTATTGGATGTAAAGTATATACAATAATGATAATTCACAATTACAATTTTAAATTGGTGTTATCTCCACTGCTACTGCTGCTGCTATCCTTCAGTCAGGGAGCATGAAGCTTTTCTCTTCTTTAAATTTCGTCCTGCATGACATTCCACTCCAAATATTTCCTCTTCCTCTAGTCAAGTTGTTCATCTTAACATCTCAGCCTTCCTCTCCTTTCTTAAAAAACCATTACTCGGCTTAATATTTTAGAAGTAATGAGAGGTAAACAGCAGAAATAATACAAGAGTGGAGGGGATCTAACTTTTGGTGTAAATATAGAATCAACTAGAACGGAACTCTTTGATGTCGCGACGCCAACCGATATGCCTCTGCCCACATTATTACCTCATCATAATACTTCTACCAAGTTTGACTTAGATCCCTTCAGCCATTCTTAAGTTATCACGCTAGCGAAAACCCATCATGGACTCTGACCTTTGACCTTTGACCTTTGACCTCTTAATGCTGCCATCTAATCAGTTCATCTTTGCATCATACTGTATACTTGTACCAAGTTTGGTCAAAATCCCATGAATGGTTCACAAGTTTGTGTGGTGACATAATGTTAACCTCACATAACTTATGACCTTTGACCTTTTGACACCAAAATAGAATCAGTTCACCTTTACGTCATTATACATACTTGTAAGAAGTTTGACTTGGATCGCTTCAGCCATTCTTAAGTTATCGCGTTACTGAAAGCCTATCCATGGACGCACGGCCGGACAGACGGACAACCGGAAGGACAATCTGAAAGCATAATGCATCGTCGGCAGAGGCATAATAACTATACCAAAACGATTGAGAAAACAATGAAACAAATAAACTTTTCAGAGTGGGGTTCACTGGAAACCTTGTCCAATATGTATTCAGTCCGTATCATGTGAAAAACAATATTTCATAACGATGGTTGGTGCCATTTCCCATACAGAAATACGAATGAAAGTAAATTCGCCTTCAAACAAATAACATGAATGTCTCCACATGGACTGCAATGGGCGTTATAAAAAAATTATGAAATTTTAAATTAAAATTATTAATTATTGTGTAACTTTAACTAATGACAACTTTGCATGGTTGTAAAGTATATTTTTCTGTACCTATATGCAAAATTTCAAGGAGTTGCCAGATGGTGGTCATAAAACTCAAGAAACAGAGGACTTTTGGCTACTTGTTCTGCAGCCTAATCACACAAAACAGTGAAAAGGCAAACAGCTTCGTAAATTCTGAAAAATAGGACCCCTGTGTACTGGATCTCCATGGCTTCCAAAAGCAGCTTGGAGAGCACGGCAATCCCATTGGTTAATTCGTTTTGTTGTGCTCAATGAAGTTACACTTTCTGCACATTTCTTAATCTTTTCTTCACTTGATACAGTATAATTGTCTGAACAGTAGAAAAAGTTGTTTAATGCTTTGCTTCAATAAATACACTTAGTTATAAAAATTGCCAATTTGGTAAAATTTTCAGATCACTCCAGATTTTGATAATTATTTCGTCCATGAGATCCAATTCTCAAATATGATCTAATATTTCGACTATATACTACAATTAGTCGTGAGAGTAGATTGTGTTTCCAAGGCAAGGCATGTTTGAATATGCTGAATCAATTTGGCGGCGAAGACCCCCTGTGAGGCGAATTTGAGCTGACCAAAGATAAGCTCTTCATGGAGATAAGCCGTTAATTATCTTCAAAAATGGGTGTTTAAATTTACCTAAATATCCAGTTTCTATTCATGCTCTTATTTGGAGTTTTCCTAGTATGCATCCAAAGTTTGGGGCCCCGAGGTTTCATGGTTTTGGAGTTATGGAGGAGATGCACACCCTGACACACACACTGATACACACACACACATACACACACACATACACACACACTGACATTTATTGGTGTAGATAAAATGTACACGTCCACTTTCATACACTCAACATCACCACTGAGTTTATGTACATTTTAAAGCAGAACAAGGTAGGTTTTCATTACAACAAAAATATTAATCTATTCGAATAAATGTCAGTGTGTCAGTCAGTCAGTCAGTTCGGCTTAAAAAGGCGAATTACACATTTCGTAATTGTACTCTCTCACGACTTTCCCATTTACTCACCTGAGTGAAGGTTTTCGAAACAGACAGCAGAACAGTACAACAGAACTAAACAGCAGAAACATTTGATAAGTTTAAATTAGAATTAGATAGGTACCTGGAAGTTTTGGAAATAGGGGTTATAGGGATGTTGGCAGGATTTTTAGGTAGCTTGAGCATTGATGGGTGATTGTGTGCATGTGTACGGAATGCTGTTGGTGGGGTCTTGTCAAGGGGTGCTTTGTGGTTGATGTGCGTTCTTTACCCAAGCCCATGCACCCTCCCCTGTGGGGGGGAAAAAATACAAAAACTACAAAAAAAACCCACCAAAAACACTTTTAAAAAACAAAAACATTTTGCCATTTTTTTATTTTGATCTGGTGTTGATAAATTGGTGTTGTGATGATGTGGCACAGGCATGATGGGCTGAATGGCCTCCACCAGTGTCTAATTTCCTTGTGTTTCCATGTGTGTTGCTCATGTAGGTCTGGGCTTGATTTCAAAATTGCAGTGCGGTGTTTATGGGCTAAGGTAGGTGAAGAGAAAGAGATGACAATGAGCACATTATAATTCAGAGAAAACAAAAATAAATTGCCTTTTGTGCTGTGTCACGTGATTGGGTTTTCGTATATCATGCCTCGCCCGCTAGGGGTGGCAGGACTGTGCTTCTGGCTGCGCAATAAAGCGGAGTAGATGGTGGCCCGCGTGCTTCTTGCGTCCCACCGCACCTAGTACACACTAGTTGGCGACGAGGATTGGATCATACGGACTTATGCTAGTTTTCGACGGGGACGACTTCGAATCGTTTTCAGAGCAATTGGATTGCTATTTCCACGCGAACGATGTGGTCGACGAGAGCAAGCAGAAGTCAATCTTGCTCGCTTCGCTTTTGCCGGAGCATTATCAGCTGCTGGGGGACTTAGTGGCACCGAACAGGCCCCGGGATGACGGGCTGGCGTTTCGGGACATCGTGGAGAAAATGAGAGCACACATGGCGGTTGAGCAGACTCGCGGGGATGTTCGAGCCATCACCGGCCACGCGGGGTCGCGAGCACCCCGGGACGCGCGCACGACCTTCGATGCGGGTCGGACGTCGCCACGCGGCCACGCGTGCGGCGGGGTGACACCGCGGACATGCTTGGGATGTGGAGGTCGACACCTGCGCCGTGCATGCCCGTATAAAGGCAACGTGTGTTTGAAATGTCACAAGGTGGGTCATTTGGCGCGTGTGTGCCGTGGGGCTTCGGCCACCGTTAAAGTCGTGGACGGCGATGTGCGACGCGACTCGGGGCGGAACCAGTGGCCGGTGTTGAGCCTGGGTTCAGTTGGCCCGGCGACGGCGCGCCCGATGACGGTGGAAGTCGAAGTGAACGAAACGTCGATCACGTTTCAGGTTGATACAGGAGCAGCAGTGTCGCTCATCGGCGAACAGACGCGCGTAGACTCAACGGCTTGAAGCTTATCAGGTCGAACCTCGCGCTGTTCACGTACACCCGTGAGAAGATAACGCCAGTCGGGATGGCAGACGTGTCTGTGCGGTATCAAGGCCAGGTCGCCACGCTTCGGGTGTACGTCGTACGGGGGAGGGGGCCGTCTCTCCTCGGCCGAGATTGGATGACCCGCATCAGGCTAGACTGGGCCGCAGTTCACCTTGTGCAACCCGTGCCGAGCCAGTGGGAGGATCAGTTGGAGGAGATTCTTCAAAGACATCAAGGGTTGTTTAGAGACGACCTTGGGAAACTCAAGGGCATGGAGGCGAAACTCTTCTTGAAGGAGGGGGTGATTCCTCGGTTTTGTAAACCGCGTCCAGTGCCGTATGCCCTGCGGGACAAGATCAAGGGTGAACTGGATAGGCTAGAGGCCTGTGGAGTGATCGAACGGGTGTCATGCTTGGATTGGGCCACCCCGGTTGTCACGGTGCTGAAACGGAATGGGGACGTCCGATTGTGCGGGGACTTCAAATCCACAGTTAACCCGGGGCTCAGCGTGGAGCAATATCCATTGCCGTCAATCGATGAAATATATGCGCGATTGGCGGGGAGTCGATACTTCACGAAGCTGGACCTGCGTGATGCATATTTTCACCAGCCGATGGATCCCGGGAGTAGCGAGCTTTTAACAATCAACACGTGTCAAGGACTCTATCGATATACCCGACTCTGTTTTGGGATTGCTTCGGCTCCAGCTTTGTGGCAGAAAGCCATGGATCAGGTTTGCATTGGCCTGCCCGCTCAGACCTACCTGGACGATGTGCTCATTGCGGGGAAAACGGCGGACGAGCATCTTGCGAACATTGCCCGAGTGCTGACAAAGCTAGAAGCGTGCGGCCTGCGCTTAAACAGGAACAAGTGCGCGTTCTTGAAACAGCGCTTGGAATACCTCGGGCACATCATCACGCCGGAGGGGCTGTTGAAAGGTCCTCGGAAGGTGGAGGCGATTCAGCGCATGCCACCGCCTCGCGACAAGACGCAGCTGCGCGCGTTCATTGGTATGGCCCAGTATTACCAAAGGTTCGTGCGCGGGCTCAGCTCACAACTTGCGCCGTTAACGCAGTTGCTCAAGAAGGACGAGCGCTGGGCCTGGGGGCTTGCACACCAGGCGTCGTTCGACCGCGTCAAGCGGCTGCTCACAGAGGATACGGTCCTCGTGCACTACGAGCCTGCGCGTCCGCTCCTGTTAGCATGCGACAGCTCTGCATATGGCATCGGGGCAGTGCTCTCCCACAGGATGGACGATGGTTCCGAGCAGCCTGTTTGTTTTGCATCCCGGACCCTGTCCACAGCAGATCGCGGATATGCCCAGATCGAACGGGAGGCTCTCAGCATCGTCTGGGGTGTGCGGAGGTTTCATCAATATCTGCTGGGACAGCATTTCATTTTACAGACGGATCACAAACCACTTCAATTCATCCTGAGACCCGAACGCGGAGTGCCGGTGGTAGCAGCCACGCGAATACAGCGGTGGTGTCTGTTTCTGGGTGCTTACGATTATGATATTCAGTTCCGAAGCACCGAGAAGCATGCTAACTGCGACGGGCTCTCACGCTTGCCGTGTGCGGAGGGTCCACCTGCGTCTGAGCTGGGCGACCGGGTCGACGTGTTTGCGCTGGACCAGGTCCAAAGCGGGCCGATCACGGCCAGGCAGGTCGCGGTGGAATCGGCTCGTGATCCGGTGCTTGCCCGTGTCGTCCAGGCAATTTCTACGCGGAATTGGAGCGATCTGCCTTCGACACCGGCATTTCGACCTTTCACGTCACATGCAGCGGAGCTGTCGTTGGTCCAACGGTGCATAATGTGGGGAATGAGGACCGTGATTCCACCGAGGTTCAGGCAGCGGTGTTTGGAAGAACTGCATGTCAGTCACCTGGGCATCGTGAAGACCAAGAGTCTTGCTCGTAGCCTGTTGTGGTGGCCGGGGTTGGACAAAGACATTGAGCAATTGGTTAAGCGTTGCACCACGTGCCAGACAGATGCTGATAACCCACGTCGAGCTTCGGGTCTCTGGCCTGTGCCAGACCGAGCTTGGCAGAGGGTCCATGTAGATTTTGCGGGGTCGGTTAATGGCAAGATGTTTTTGATTGTGATTGATGCATTCTCGAAATGGCCGGAGGTGGTAGTAATGCAGCATACTTCAGCAAACATTACAGTAGAGAAGCTGCGGACGATCTTTGCTAATAAAGGGTTGCCGGAGATCCTGGTCTCTGATAATGGTCCGCAGTTCATCGCGGGTGTATTTAATGAGTTTATGCGCCAGAATGGTATTCGACATCTAAGGTCCGCACCGTATCATCCTGAGACGAATGGCCAAGCTGAGTCGTTTGTCAAGATGTTGAAGCGGGCTTTGCGCAGGGGGGGTGTTGCACCTGTGCAGACGGTGGTCGATGTTTTTTTGCTCCATTACAGGAACGCAGTTCATCCTGTCACGGGTGACTCGCCTGCTATTCGTCTCTATGGACGGGCTTTGCGATCCAGGCTAGATTTGCTGCGACCTGGAGGGTCGGTGAGTGGGGCTATGTCGCGTCCGACGCGGCTGCGCAGCTTCGAGGTGGGGCAGTGGGTGATGGTACGCGATTATTTCCACGGTTCCAAATGGGTGCCGGCGGTGGTCTCTGGGGTGCTGGGGCCGGCGAATTGCATGGTGTGGACTGATGGTGGGGATGTGTGGAAGCGGCACGTGGACCAGATGCATGATCGCTGTTCAGCGTCACCCCCCCACACACCTCCCCAAGCCGAACGTTGCGGGGCCCCCACCGGTAGTCTCGCCGGCACCTGACGTTGCATCGCCGGGACTGGCTGGGCCGGCGCTGAGGGGGTCTTCGCCTGATGCCGTCCTACCCGGGGACGTCGAGCAGGCTGGGCAGTCAGGGGTAGCTGGTGTTGCGGAAAGTGTGAGTCCGGCGAGGATGTCACCTCGACCGAGCCGGGAGGCGTATGAGCCTGGGCTATCTGGTGGCGCTGCCCGTCCGAGGCGGGTCAGGGTGCGGCCGCGGTACTTGGAGGATTATGAGTGTTGATGGGTTTTCGATGGTCATGTTGTGATTATCCGTTCGTTATGTGACGGGTCATTTTACGAGGGGAGGAGTGTGCTGTGTCACGTGATTGGGTTTTCGTATATCATGCCTCGCCCGCTAGGGGTGGCAGGACTGTGCTTCTGGCTGCGCAATAAAGCGGAGTAGATGGTGGCCCGCGTGCTTCTTGCGTCCCACCGCACCTAGTACACACTACCTTTAACTTGATTATGCCACTTCATCTGGCACCATTGTCCCATATGGCTCGACTTTCACTCACGCTCTCAACTCTTCAGACCTCTTTCACATCCACTTTCCCCAAATGTCCTTTCCTATTTTCTTATGTCCTCTCAACCTTCTTGAATTAGTTTCTTCTCCACTACCACCCTGCCCTCACTTTTCCCCCTTTCCCTTCCCTCCTTTTTTTCTTGGTTCACTCAGTTCATTGTAGTATGTATGCAATATGTAGATGCCATCACAAAAAGTCCACGAAAACACGTTTTTGTGGACAATTTCACATACATCAAAATGATGATTCTTTTTGAGTACTGTATAATGATGTTAGATATCATCAAATGCATCTAATTCAGAGTTGTAAGGTGGTGATGTAAACCTTTATGTCACTAAATCTTGGATGGTGAATGATGACTGATATCAAAAGAACCCATTTAGAAGGCAGTAAGAAATGATTCCACAGATATCAATTGTAATGCCACAAAGCCATGTTTAAAAGGCAAAAGCACAACTTTGCTGGTCATATCAGACACTGTACAGTGTACCAATCTATATGTTTACTCTGCAGACGTGAAGTGAAAGGTGGGGTAAGCAATTTGTTCATGCCCATCCATCCATCTGTCTGTCAGTATGTCTTATCAGTTCATAATAGTCAGTTTATGATTGAGGACAACTTGATTAAACTGAATGTTATATTTTGAACATGAGTTGAAACATGAATAGCAAGCAAGTCTGTCGTTTTACCATACTTTGGCTCTGAATGTCTCAACCGCACATGCACAGAGAAGGAGCGGGATCATATTTTTACTCTGTCTGCCTGTCTGGCAGTCAAACGAAATTGACAGTCATTCCAAACAAGAAACTTACTGTTTTTAAGGACGTTATAAATGTCACAAACAGGCACAAATAACTAATGCCACGTGCTAGATAGAATGGTGTAATGGACACTGGGGAAAATGGCGGTAAAACCCAGAATTTATTTATTTACCAGCAGAGTACCTGCCCTCTGAGTGGGTAGAGTTTGCGCATTACTTGCTGAAAAAGTATAGTCTGTTTTGCAAGAAGACGATAGATGTTTGTGTGGTGTACACCTAAAAGGTTATGGATGAATGGGGGTCCCGTATAAAGGTCTAAAGGGTACATTCCAAGAATAAATGGGGATGAAGGGGTTGAAAGGGTCTAATCTCTCAAACATGTGCAAAGGGTCTAAAAGTTCCAAGTGGTCCAAAGCTCGAATTGGTGAAGGGTTCAAACTGTCTAACTTGTCTGAAGTGAATAAGGAGTCTAATTGGTGTTAAGGTCTAAGCGGTCTAAAGAGAGTCAAGGGACTTAAAGGGTGTAAAAGTCTAAAGGGTATATTTTAAAATTATAAAATTATATATAATTTATATTTATATTATAAAAGATATAAAGGATGAAGTGGTCTAAATGTGTCTAAGGTGTTGAAACGGTCTTAAAAGGTAAAACGGGTCTAAGGGGTCTTGACACTCTTAGGGGGTCTTGAGGGGTCTTAATGGTCTTGGGGGTCATGTGGGACTTCAGGGTCTTAAGGGTCTTTAGGAGTATCAGGTGTGTTTAGGGGTCTTAAAGTTCTTGGGGGTATTCATAGTCTTTGGGGGCTTCAAGGGCCTTAAGGTTTTAGAGGATTTTAATTGTCCATAGGGTCTCAAGGTGTCTAAAGTTATAGAGGGGTGTAAAGAATATAAATGTCAAACAGCATCCAAAGGGTCTTAAAGGGTCTTCAAAGTTCTAAGGGGTCTCAGCAGTCTGAAGGATCAAAATGTTTAAAAGGTACATTCTAATGGCACATAATTAAGATGTACGTGTAGTCAGGGAGCAACTGACGTTCAAACAGTACATAATTAAAAGACATATAGTCACAGGTCTTCACGGACTGAATAAACAGTGTATATGAAAGAAAAAACACAGATGCCTTGAATACCTATATTTAAATTGAATTATATACTTAAAAACTGCAGAACACAAGTCGCCTTCTTAATACCCTAGTGGGCCCATTGGTCTTCCTAGCCTTATTGCATACCTATTTGCTATATTGCTTGAGCATTAGCTTGCCTTTCACTAAGCCCAGATGTTCTTGGGGATTATATGATCCCAGCATGTGGATTATATGTTCGGCATTATCATTGCCATATGATACTAGTTTTCTTATTATTGTTCTAAATGTTAGTGTTCATTAATAAAGGCTTTGTTACAATGTTATCATTGTTTTTGTTATATATTTTGTAATTATAATGCCATTATATACCATGCCATGGTAGAAAGACGTATTAAGCCGCTATATATAACTTAACATGGCGTGCATTTAAAACATGGAAATTCTCACGGATTTTTTGTAGTTAATTAGCCCAATCAACTCAGGAGGTCATGACGATCATTTTGGTGTATCACATTTCACATCATAACGCTCCAGTAGAACTCCACAAAAAACATCACACACACACACACACACACACACACACACACACACACACACACACACACACACACACACACACACACACACACACACACACACACACACACTCTCACTCACACACACACACACACACACACACACACACACACACACACACACACACACACACACACACACACACACGCCTTATCCATTTATAGTTTAGGGGTCTTGCGGGCCTTCAGAGTCTTTTGAGTGTTTGGGGACTTTTTAGTCTTTTGGGCCTTTTGGGCCCTCGGGGACTTTTTGGTGTTTTATGTCTTCAGGGTATTTTGGATCTTTTCGGTCAAATGGGTGTTTTGGTGTTTTTTTGAGGTCTTTTGGGTCTTCAGGGGCTTTTGGGTCCTCAGGGTCTTTTGGAAATTTTGGGTATTTTGGGTCCTCTAAGTCTTTTGGGTCCTCGGGGACTTTTGGGGGTTTGGAAACTTTTGGGTCTTCAGGGTCTTCTGGATGTTTTGGGTCTTTTGGGTCTTCAGGGTCTTTTGGGTCATCAGGGTCTTTTGTGTCCTTGGGGTCTTCTGGATATTTGGGGTCTTTTGGGTCTTCTGTGTATTTTGGGTCATTTGAGTCTTTTGGTTCCTCGGGGTCTTTTGGGTCTTCTGGAACTTTTCAGTCTTCACGGTATTTTGGATATTTTGGGTCTTTGGGTCCTCAGGGTATTTTGGGTCTTCTGGGTCCTCAGGGACTTTTTGGTCATCTGTGTATTTTGGGTCCTTGGGACCTTTTGGGTCTTCTGGATGTTTTGGGTCTCTTAGGTCCTCAGGGTCTTTTGGGTCCTCATTGTCCACATGGTCTTTTTGGTCCTCGGGGTTTTTTATATCCTCGGATCTTAAGGGTATTTTGGTCTTAAAGGGTCTCCAAAGGTCGAAGGGGTCGAAGGTTTCTCAACAATCGAAAGGGTAAAAAGGTACATTCCAATTGTGCATAATTAATGAATAGACTACGAAATAAGACAAAAAAGGTATGACACACACACAGACACACACACACACACTCCATCCATTTATACTAGATTCCAAGGCATGGCATGTGTATCGGAGTGAAGAAGAGGCTGCCAATCATGGCTTTTTTATATTTTTCCATATGCAGCCCTTGGCTTCAAGGCTGCATCAATTTCTGGGGGCGCAGTTGTGTCGCTGATGCAATGCCCCATTACCAATAAGCTGGTACTCATTTCGCCGACCTTTGAAGGATGACAGGCTGAGTCAACCCACCTGGTGTTAATGAAACAACATGACAGGGGCTGGAACTCAGCCACCCTAATATCTTAACCCAGCCACCTTTACCGTTAAGCCAACAGCAAGCTGCCAAAATGGCTATGTACCCATCAATAAAGCCTCCATCTCATAAATTGCGACTCAATGTCATCTTATTACAGGATATAAGGGTGGTTGGTATATAAAATTGCTTCAGTCACGCTAAATGTCCAGATTTTTTAAATGGTCCTGAAAATAATTGTTTTAAGATTGAAGTACAGGAGGGCCTTGCCATTTGTGGGTTTCCCCTTCATAGATTTACTCCATCTCAATGAATTTATTGAGGCAACGTTTGCAGATTGCAGTCAATGCTCTCAAATAATCGCAGATTGGCAAACTATTTTTTGCATGAATTCACATGGGCTGTCAACACCAAAAGCCCCTCAAATCCTCCAACATCATCATCACCATCAACTCTTTTTTTAACATCACCATCATCAACATCCATCCATCCATCCATCTGGACCATACTCTGGGCAGAGCGGTGGTGCTGCCTAAGCAGTTTCCTTGGCTATTGGACATAATCCTGGATGTGTCGCCACTCCAACACAGGATACCAGCAAGCCAGTACTCATTTTGCCGACCTTGGAAGGATGACAGGCAGAGTCAACCCCACCTGGTATTAATTTAACAGCCAAGTGGGTTTGAACTCAGGCTCCTCGGGTCCCACGCCCACCTCCCTAACCATTAAGCCAATACCAGGCATAGCATCGAGATCGCCATCACATTATTGGATCAAGTTTATTATCATTATTGTTAAACGTAGGTTTCATGTTCTTAATATTTTTCATATTCATGAAAATTACCTTTATTTTATATTCTTAATACAGGAAAATAAACTTTCTTTTTTGTTATTTATACAGGAAAATATACTTTATTTTATGTTCTTAATGCCAGAAAATAAACTTTATTTTATTATATTCTTAATGCCAGAAATTAAACTTTATTTTATGTTCTTAATGTAGGAAAATAAACTTTATTTTATGTTCTTAATGCAAGAAAATATACTTTATTTTATGTTCTTAATGCAGGAAAATAAACTTTACTTTTGTTCTCAATGCCAGAAAATAAACTTTATTTTATGTTCTTGATGCCAGAAAATAAACTATTTTATGTTCTTAATACCAGAAAATAAACTTTAATTTATTATGTTCTTAATGCCAGAAAATAAACTTTATTTTATGTTCTTAATGTAGGAAAATAAGCTATTTTATGTTCTTCATGCCAGAAAATAAACTTTATTTGATGTTCTTAATGCCAGAAAATAAACTTTATTTTACGTTCGTAATGCCAGAAAATAAACTCTATTTTATGTTCTTAATGCCAGAAAATATACTTCACTTTATTATGTTCTTAATACATGAAATATATTTTATATTATGTTCTTAATACAGGAAAATTAACTTTATTTTATATTCTTAATACAAGAAAATAAACTTTATTTTATGTTCTTAATACAGGAAAATAAACTTTATTTTATGTTCTTAATGCAGGAACATAAACTTTATTTTATGTTCTTAATAGAGGTAAATGAACTTTATTTTATGTTTGTAATACAGGAAATACACTTTATTTAATGTTCTTAATGCCAGAAAATAAAACTTTATTTTATGTTCTTAATGCCAGAAAATAAGCTTTATTTTATGTTCTTAATACAGGAAAATAATAAACACTTCATTGTATGCTCTTAATAACTCTTGTATTCATGAAAATAAAGAGCACATAAACAATGCACAAACATGTTAATTAAGTGTACAGTTTAGGCAATTTTTTTTAAGTTGAAATCCCTAACTATTTTCCCCATTACCCCTGAAGTTTGTAGATTTGTGGTTCACATGGATTGGAGTTTGACTCCATGGATTGGAGATTGGATGGGGAGTTTGACGTGCAGGTTTTTGATGAATGCTATTCTGTATTTACCTTAAGTGAATCCACAGGATAGGAAAATAGGGGTCAACTAGAATGGAACTCGGTAGAACGCATACCTACGGCAAGCTGAACATTTTACATTTTGTTTCCCACTGATAGGCTGGATCCCAATCCGGATCTCAACCAAAATCGAAACAATTTGTCCTTGTCACACACACACACACACACACACACACACACACACACACACACACACACACACACACACACACACACACACACACACGCACACACACACACACACACACACACACACACACACACAACATGTCCACCAAGTTTCCTCTGAATCACAATTCCTGAATCACTGAAGTTTCCACAATTATTTGAGATATCATGCTATATATCATTTTTGGCACTACCTCTCAATGGTGAAGAATCACTTAAAATTTTATAAATTCTCAGATCCAGATATAGATCTTCACAAAAATAGAATCAATTCGTCCTTATCACACACCCAGCCTGTCCACCAAGTATCATTGAATCCATCCATAGCTTTTTGAGATAAGTCTTCAGCGTTCGCTGGCGGAGGTAACTCCAGAAACCTGTTGGCAAACCAACCTCACAAGTCAATAACAACGTTTTACTCGAAGAAAAGTTTTGTCAATAAGAATGCCATTGTCATGCCTCTCAGCAGAAATCACATTTTTTTTAAATGCACTTGCTCAAATTGGGAGCAAGAAGGGGAATCAACAGATAATGGGCCAGAAAAATGTTCTTTTCTGCACATGTTTGTGAGTTGCACTGATTGCTTCAAGTGCATCGATTGTCTGATGCATTGTTTTTCTGATAACCTTTGAATTACTTGCTGAAGTGGTTGGTTTGATTTTCTAACAAGATGTGTCTGGCATCCCAATATAATAAGGCCCACCACATCAACCATTCTGCTGCACTGCACCGACAATCAGCGATGAGGAACCACCTCCTGCTTCCATGGGATATGATGTGTTCAGTTTGTCAAGCAAAAGCAAACTCATTGTTCTGGATGTCAATCTGAATGACATCCCCGTCAGTATGGAACTGGACACTGGTGCTTCCCAGTCAATCATGAGTTCTGAAACTTTCAAAAGGCGAGTTAGCCAGAAGACTTTGATGCCTAATCTCAGGTCTGTGAACGCCAAGTTACAAACTTATTAGTCTTAGTAATGGGCTTATTAGTCCAGCAGATATGGGAATGGATTGTGCCTTTGATGATACAATCATGAGCTTTGGCACACTTTATAGCATGCCCTAAGGAAGATATTAAGTTAAAGGGCCATCACAGAATTGTCCTGTGGCCAAAATGGCGGCCATTTTCCAAAATGGCCACCACCAGTTGTTATTTTACCAGTAGCTCAGGTTCTAGACAACCTAGGATATTGATTCTGGTGGCTAATCGTACATTTTCAAGGATGAGAAATGCAGTGGTACTATTTAAAACATGCTATAACTACTCTAACAACTACCTAACGACATATATCTAGCTTTCAGGGAAATAAATAATAGTAAAATTATAAACGCATTTAATATTGGTGGAGTTATACATGTACATGTTTTGAAACTGTGACATATTCATGAGAGTACAATGCAGTCTTCACAATGTTTCCTTTATAATATTTGGTAGTTTATTTATATGAGCACACAGTTCATGAGATTATACTGTATCTTGCAAATCAATAGTGCATGTCCCATTGTTGTTTGACATGTTAGTGATGAGGGCAAGTCCACAACAGTCCTTCCATTATTAACCAGGTAAGGCCTTCCATGGTAATATTACAGGTTTTCAATGGAATGTAATGTTAGTTTCGAGAACACAGTCCACCACAGTGGCAAAGGGCAGTGCACTGAAGTGCTGCCTTGACACATTTGCACTGTCCTCTGCACCCCTTTTTGTATCCACATTGTATGAGTTCTCGACAGGCCTGGGTCGCTTCTGGCAGTGTGGTCCAGTGAACTTCCCATCCACCTGTGTCCTTCTTCTTCCACCCCCAGTCACCTGGGGATGGGAGTTCTGGAACTGCAACCATCATCTGTCCCCAGCAGTGACCAGCTTGGTAGGCAGCCCTCTTTATGTGCTGAGTCATTGCTGCTTGTGTTGGAGGGAGTCCTTCAATATCTCTACCTTTCTGGGTGAACAGCTAATTGTGTGCCTTATTGACTGATTCCAGGCTGCTAGTGCAGTCATAGAGCAATACCACGAATCACTCCAGAGACTCCATCCAGTTGTCTTTGGTGTCTGGGGTGGCAGCCAAGGCGCAGAAGGCTATAGTGATGTTATCAAAGGCTAGATAATAATCAAAGCTCTGGCTATATGAACTGCATCATTGTCAGCATCGTGCTCACATGCTTTCCCCAATGCAGCACCAACATCCTCATTGCACACGAACACCACATCACGACCTTGATTGTGAGTGTCCATGTCTGGGAAGTAACCCAGTATTCTGTTCTTGAGTGTAGTGGAGTGTACATGCCCAATCACGTGTGTCCCCAGTTGTTCCAGCCTGGTACTGTACAGATTCACCAAGTCTGTTAGCTTGAACACTGGTGCAACCATATTGTCCATGCGCACTTCCTCAATATCGGCGACAAGTCCAGCGAATGCAATTCCATGGTTAACACTGTCTCCGATAGATTCTGGTGCCTTTGTGTCCCTCGCTTTATTGTACAGAGAGGCAAGACACTGAGCATGGTACTTAGTCTCTTGGGCAACAAGTTCTCCATCACTGATTTTGGATAGGAGGTGTTTGTCCAGTAATTTGAGGGCACACTGCCTCACACGAATGTCAAGTTTGAATGTTGATGCATTACGCAAATCATCTCTTGCTGCAGATTTGCACAGAAGAAGCATGTCTCTGTTGAATGAGTTTCATGTTCAATGCTCTGATGGGTGAACTTGTGGGTTTCTGGGTCATCATCGTGGTGTGTTTTCCTCTTTTCAGCCCTCTGAAGTTTTGTTTTGTTATACTGCAGTCTGCAACAGTCATGCCATTTGGCTTTGTGAACGCAGAATGCTGCCTCGACGCCCTGACCCTCATCTAGTTGTGACAGTTGTAGTGTTCTTGGCAGGCAACTGATCTTGTCGAATGCTACAAGTTGCTCAGCTATGGTCCTGTATCCTGCCCCATCTGTGCCACGTGCTGAATTATATGGACATGTCAGCATCTCATCTGTGTCTTCCTGACACAGAACACATTTGTTCCAGTCTGTGATCGGGCACTGTTTACCTGATGAGCTCGGCTCTTCAGGGTCCACCACCTTGTATAGTTTGGCCATTGTCCATATGCACTATGCTACTTTAGAACAGTATCTACTAGTTATAATATAAGAACAGTATGTACTAGTTATACCACCACCACTCTACCATAAGCTGAAATCTCCAGGAAAATGTGTTGGCTGCCACCAGAGTCACAGTCCTGGTCAACTGAAAGCATACAGATATACATGCAGATTAGGTGTTGTTACTAGGTGTACACAAGTATACAAAAGCTGTACTAACAACACAGATAATTATCATTGTGATGTTATTATGATGTTCTGTGTGAATATGCAGCAAAATATATGAATACACAAAAACATAATTATGCGGTCAGCACACAACTCATGGGCTGATTCTGAAATTCCGGAAAATGTGCATAACTCCGCTAATATTTGATGGTTTTACTATTATTTAATTCCCTGAATGCTAGATATATGTAATTTGGTAGTTGCGAGCATGTTATAAATAGTACCGCTGCATTCCTCATCCTTGAAAATGTACGATTAGCCACCAGAATCAATATCCTAGCTGGTCTAGAACCTGAGAAACTGGTAAAATAACAACCGGTGGTGGCCATTTTGGAAAATGGCCGCCATTTTGGCCACAGGACAATTCTGCGATGGCCCTATAGCTAAATATCTTCCTTAGGGCATGATCAAACAGTGTGCCAAAGTTCATGCATGTATCATCAAAGGCACAATTCCCCCAAATATTTCACTTATCTGCCAGACTATTGGTCGCATTTATGCTGAACATTTGTGTAACCATTATGTAGTTCTCAAACATCTTGTTGAAGTGGGTGTTAAGGTGAAACGAGACAAGTGTGGATATATGCTACCAGAAGTAGAATTTCTCAGTCGTATTTTCAGGTGTGTATACTGATGGAATAAGGCCAGGTCAGTCTATGATTGAAGCTGTCTGTGCCACTCCAACTCCTGCGAGCACTACCAACTGAGCTCAAAGTGTTCCTCGGCATGTAATTTTCTTTACTGTAATTTTCTTCCGAATTTGAGAACTGTTCTTGAACCTCTCCAGAAACATCTATATAAAGGTGTTGAATGGCAGCAGTCACCCCAGTGTAGTAAGGCATTCACCAAGGCAACACGTTTGCTGTATTCTTCTAAAATATTGGTGGACAACAATACAATTAAACCATTTGTTCTCAGTTGTGGCAAACCACGCCATCTATATTTCGTTTTTCATTTAATTATGAGGCCTCATCCTTCGGCATTGTGTGTGTGCTACTGCAACCAAATGATGGTGGTATTCTATGGCTTTCAGCCCATACATCTTTTACTTTGTCAGCTTTGCAGCAGAACCTTTCTATGGTTGAAAAGGAAGCTCTTGTATGTATTTTCATTGTTACAAAGATGCACCAGCATCTTTTCTGTCACCATTTTGAACTTGTAACTGACCACAAACTATTCCAGTCCCTGTTGAATGAGAGCAAGGTAATTAACCCCCCAGGCCTCTGCTTGCATCCAGGGCAGAAAAGTTGGCAGTTTATGATTACTATATAAGGTATAGTCTCGGCAGTGAGAATTTCTGTGCTGATACTTTGAATCCGATATGACTAATTGTTAACCCTGGTGATGTACCTGTACATCACCAGGGATTTCTTGAAACAGAATGTTATCAAGCACTATCGCAGTGCTCCCTTTCAACCCACTTGGAGTGGTCAGGCTCAGAAAGCTGGTCAGGAGATTAAGAATGGTCTCAAGAAGGTGAATGACTGTTTGTTTCTGCACACCAGATTGTTATGCGTTTCGTTTGTGTGTAGGACATGATTGTACACAACCAATGTGAGAGCACCTACAGAAATGATGTTTGGTAGAATGCTAAAGACACACTTAGCCCCGGTGCACAATTCTAATGATATGCTTTAACTTATGGACCAGAAGTTAAAGCAGTTGAATCATGACAGGACCTCAGTTCCACATGTCATCAACGTGCTCGATCCTGTATTTGTATTGAATCCAGGTCATGGACCTACATGACTCACTGGTAACATGATCGATCTAATTGGTAATGCTCTATTTGTTGTGGAATTATATCATGGACATGCAATACATAAACATATTTAACAGCTCCACCTAAGGCAGTGATTCTCAACTAGGGGTAAATTTACCCCCTGGAGGAAAAATTTACATGGCAGGGGGTAAATATATCATAACTGAAAATTAAGTATTAATTCTGTAATACACTATACCTGGTCAGCCTGTTTCAGAAAAATTATGGCTGGCATGGGCATAGATCCTGGGGGCGATAGGGGGGTTGCATCCCCCCCCCTCTTCATGTAGGATGGGGAGGATGAACCATCTTTCATACCCCCTAAAATTCCTTTGTTTTTGAGAATAAAATCATACTGTATATATTCATTCAAAATTTATGATTCATGAAAACAAAACTGTTCATATATTCATATACTTTGCTTGCAACACCACAATGATGATGTACTTTTTTATTCATACATCATTCTCATTTCTAACTCAATGTTCCTATTTTTATAATGATGATGCTGATCCTAGCTATTTAGTTTTTGTTATTTGATACATCATGTTATGACGATTCTTTTCGGAACGTCAGACAAAATCAATAACACTGTTATGGTTGTGATGTGAGACAGCCAACACATAATACATTATAACATACAGACTCACATTCTATACTGGCTCAAAAATCAATCCCTCCCCCCAACCACCCCAATTTTCTCTTTTTTGTTTTTTTTCTTCTGAAAAATATTTTTGGGGGGTTTTTGAGGGTCAGCAATTGATTTTTGGCCTTATTTTTTTAGTTGTATAAAAATTTATACCTGTTTTTTTTGCACCTGGCCAAAAAGACAATTTTTTCTGCAATAGCTTTTTGACAAAATTGTATATATGTATGTGTACAAATATATAATTTTTCATTTCAAATTTAAGTTAGGGGTTAGGGTTAAATACTCACTCAAATGTATTTTTATTAATTTAAGTTAGGGTGAAATACTCACTCAAATGTATTTATTTAAAAGTTAGGTTGGGGTTAAATATTAAAAAAAAAAGAGAGAGAGAGAGACAGAGACAGAGACAGAGACAGAGACAGAGACATAGACAGAGACAGAGACAGAGACAGAGACAGAAACAGAGACAGAGACAGAGACTCTCGATCCCGTTTGTTTTTCAGTCTAGACGTGTACACTCAGACATAATAAATGTGCGTAGGCATGTGTGTGTGTGTGTGTGTGTGTGTGTGTGTGTGTGTGTGTGTGTGTGTGTGTGTGTGTGTGTGTGTGTGTGTGTGTGTGTGTGTGTGTGTGTGTGTGTGTGCGCGTGCCTATGTGTGCGTTCCAATCTTCCAACTACCCCACTTCCAATCTGTGTGTATGTTTGTGTTTGTGTTGTCTGTGTCTCTGTGTGTGTATGTGTGTATGTGTCTCTGTGTGCCTGAATGTATGTGGTTATGTGTGTATGTGAGTGTTTGCCTGTGTGTGTCTGTCTGTGTGTGTGTGTGTGTGTGTGTGTGTGTGTGTGTGTGTGTGTGTGTCTGTGTGCCTGTATGAATGTGTTTATGTGTGTCTGTGTGCCTGTATGAATGTGTTTATGTGTGTATGTGAGTGTATGCCTGTATGTTTGTGTGTGTGTGTGTGTGTGTGTGTGTGTGTGTGTGTGTGTGTGTGTGTGTGTGTGTGTGTGTGTGTGTGTGTGTGTGTGTGTGTGTGTGTGTGTGTGTGTGTGTGCTTGTGCCTCAGTGTCTGCTGTGTGTGTCTAATTCATTATTATTTAAAAAAAATCAATTTCATATTTCATTGAATGAAAAAAAATGTGGCGACCAGGGTTGCGTCAGGAAGGGCATCCAGCGTAAAACATGTGCCAAATCACGATGCGGATCATACGGATTATCCGCTGTGGCGACCCCTAACGGGAGAAGCCGAAAGAGGAAGAAGAAGATTGAATGAAAAAATGTTACATTATAATGAATTCCTGATGATTTCTTTTCAGATTTTGGGATGTCTAAAAAACGTACATACCTAGATTCACATGTACAATATGGCTTTGACTTCATTCTTAAAGATGGCGTGGATAAGCCTCAGTGTCTGCTGTGCTCAAAAGTTCTTGGAAATGGCTCATTGAAACCTTCAATACTAAAACAGCACCTGGAAGCTACACATCCTGCCCATGCATCTGATGACCGTGTGACCTTTGAGGCAAAGAGAGCGAGGTTTAGGGCTGCAGGAACACTGCCCAAATACGGCTTCATATCCAATAAGAGACCAATGTTTGCAGCTTTCTATCACGTAGCACAGTGAATAGCAAAGGCAAAGAAACATCACGACATTGCCGAGAAGTTGATTAAACCTTGTGCGTTAGACATGGTTGAACATGTATGTGGGAAAGAAGCAAAACAGAAGATTCAAGACATTCCCCTTTCTAATGACACAATTCATCAACGTATTCGTGAAATTTCTCAAGATATTTGTCAACAAGTTATTGAACAGATCAAATCTAGCCCAGCACAAATTTCTTTGCAATTTGATGAATCCTGTGATGTTGCTAATTTTTCACAACTGCTTCTTTTTGTCCGGTACATATGTGGAAAAGAACTGAAGGATGAATTTCTCTTCTGTGAAACTCTCCAACAAACCACAAAGGCTGCTGACATAATACAGAAAATAGGACTTCTTTGAAAGGAACAATCTCACATGGGACATAGTTGGTTCAATTTGTACTGATGGAGCCCCAGCCATGATGGGAGTTAGATCAGGCTTCACTGCACTTGTAAAACAAAAGGCACCCCACGTGATAACAATGCATTGTGTTATTCACACATTTGCATTAGCTGCGAAAACCCTTCCTGAAAATCTTAAAATGGTTTTGCAGAAAGTTATTGAGGCTATTGATATCATTCGTGCCCGAGCACAGAATCACCGCTTGTTCAAAGCTTTTTGTGATGAGATGGGCTTTGAGCATTCAATTCTTTTTCTTCATACTGAGGCGAGGTGGCTCTCGCATGGACTTATTTTTAATCGAGTGTTTGAGCCCCATACTGAGGTCGAGATTTTTCTTCGTGACCGGGATTCCAAGCTGTGGGAAAAGTTTGCTGATTCAACGTTCATCGCCTCTTTCGGGTACCTCTCAGATTTATATTCCCCATCTTAACCAAGTCAACAAACAACTCCAGGAAAAATCAGTAACCATCGTTAAAGCAGGTGAAAATATGAAAACATTGCAGACAAAGCTGGATTTATGGGCACGAATAGTTCATCACGAAGGCCATTAGAGAAGAACCTGGTGCGGTACCTCAAATAAACGAAGACATCACAGCACATTTGAACATCTTGAAGCATCACTTCACTGGCTACTTTCCAGATGACATGATACCGACAGAGACATGGATATTAAGACCTTTTACCACTGATCTGTCAGAAATGAGAGATGCCAACCCAGCAAAAGAAGAGCTGATTGATCCTCAGTCCTCTGCTGGTCTCAAGGAAGAATTTGATAGAGTTGGTGTTGATTTCTCTATGAAACTTACAGATTCATTCCCACTTCTTACTCAGCGAGCCTTCAAAGTGCTTGTTCCCTTTGTCACCACATATCTATGTGAATCAGGTTTCTATACTTTAATAGCAATAAAGACAAAGGCAAGGAACCGCCTGAAAGCCGATGACGACATGAAGGTAGCGTTGTCATCAACAGCTCCTCAAATAAATAAACTGGTTGACTCAATGAATCAGCAGAGTTCCCACTGATAATGCTTCTGGTATTTTTGTTTGATATAAGTGGACTGTATGTTTTTTTTTTTCCTTTATCAAAGTTTATTTTGTGCAAAACCTTAATAATAAAGTCGTTCCATCTTCTTTTTTTCTGTGCCTCTATGCCGGCTCTGCATTTTTCTGCATGGGAGTAAGGGGGTAAATGGCGAAATACATCAAGCCGAGGGGGTAAATGACAGAGGAAGGGTTGAGAATCACTGACCCAGGGCATTGTGAACCCCATTCTCCAAACCATGTTGAGCCTGTTGTAATTGAGCCTTCGGGATCTATTCCGATTGTAAGCCATGTACCAAAACCCAAAGTATCTGAATCCAGTCATAGAGTGTTGGAATCTGTACCTTCAACTCCATCTCTTCTGAGTCCACTGCTGTCAACATCCTGCAAACACAGTCACCTCATATACGATGCTCTGCTCACCTGTGTAAGGCACGTAAGCATTTAAACTTGTGATCTCTGACCTCGTGCTGTTGTACAATTATTGTGGAGGAAGTTTTGACATGTTCTGCATATTACTCAAGTGAGCATGCACAGTGTAACACCATCAGGGAATAAACGATCCGGGAAGACCGTAGGTGGTGTCATGGTATTTGTCCCCATGACCCTGTAGATATGCCACAGAGAGCAGTGTTCCATCAAGCTGTGTATGAAGGCCTTGCACTTGGTGGACAAAAGTTCAGATGTGCCAAGGAAAGACTTTGCATAATGTAGGATCTCTAGTTGAAGAGTGTCTTTGGCAGCCAACTTAGAGATGTGGTTTTCTTAAGAAAGATCAGGCTGAAAGTGAGGCCCAAAAGTGAGTGGCTCAACCTCTTCGAGATGGGTGGGTTCACCAGACGGTCTTTCCAGAAATAAAGAGTGAGAGTGTGAGATTTGTCAGGATTGAACAACACATTACAAGTGTAGGACTAGCTTGTGATTCTATCAAGGTCCACATAGAGGGAAGAGGCTATTGCATGCTTTTCTGAAGGTGTTCTATCCACCAAAACACAGCAGAGGGCATTTTGTTTTCCCATTTTTCCCCATATTTTTCCAAAGGGGACTTTCCAGACAGTCAAATATTGTTGATGAAGATTAAGACAAGGACTGAGCCCAGTACACTGACTTAGGGAACTCCAGCTTTGACAGGGAGAGACAATGACAGTATATTGCGTTGAGAGCCATTGTTGGCTCGGACAGAAGAGGAAGTCAGTAACCCTGTGTGGTGGTGGCTCTGGACGCAATCGGCAGAATGTTTGGGAAGCAAGCTGTGTGCACTACAGCACAATGTATGTGGTTTACTGACCCCTGCTGAAGGAAGGGGGTATTACAAGGCATGTGCACTAAATAAATTTCAGAGACTTTCGATAAATTACGTTTGCATGTTGAAGGGAGAAGTTTGGAAGGGTGTTGGGATTTCCTTGCCTATATTTATAATCAAACACTGCATTGGAGTCATGAGAAGGAACCCGAAGAAGGAAAGAGCAAAGATGGAGTCATCAGGAGGAACCTGGGTGATCAGGAGGAACTGATGGTAAACTGGCCCAAAGGCCCAAAACACTTTTCCTTACTAATGATAGCTGATCTCGTCATGTCCACTGCGACATGTCCACAAGTCACAATTGCACTGCATTATGTTCCAGTAAGGGCCGGTAATACCCACATTTAATCCGTGCATGTTAAAGGAATTGGCAAAGGAAGCTGAAACGTTGGACAATTTTGGCATACATAATATGTTTATGGCCATTTATTGTTCTGTGCAATCCATTCAAATGCAATCAGAGCCAGCAAAATCAACAACGTGAGCAGCATAATAATTTGAATACACATTTTTAAAACGCCTACATCATGATTGCCTCAGCAAATAAATGAGGTTTTGAAATTTGTCTGTTAAATTAGAACCATTGTCTTGCATAATAATAAGCAAACACTTTGATGGGATTGAAAGACATTTTGACCTTATACCCATTTCAATCATCTCAGACTGTTCAAGTTATCACATCTCTAGTTGGTGCTGCTGTCACATGATCTTCGGAGAGTTGTAAACTCGTTCAGCCCGCAGTTCTGCAATCACATCACAGCCATTTGTTAGTTGTTTACAATCAATTAGTGAAAGCATTTGCTCTTCTGTTGGCACAATTAAGAGCATCTTTTAATTAATCAATTCAATGTCAAGAACCTAACCTCAAGATGAATTAAAAATAAACGACTTGGACACTGAATATAACCGTAATGGATGCTTTTTTTAAATGTTGAAATGGTAGCCATCTCCCGAATAGATCGAAGAGGCACTATTACGATTACAGGAGACACAGAGTGGCGAGGAATGGACTTTCACGAGAGAGTTTTATGGGTTCTGAGTCTCTGACTCATCATACTTGGGTACCCTTCATATCTGAAGAAGGCTGTGCACGTGAAGCAAGTGAACTACCTGGTCAATTGATTTATTTGTATTGCAGAAGATACTGCCCAGACAGCAACCAAACACTCAGATAGCAGGCAGTGTAACCTGGGGTCAAGGAACATCCAAAGAAGACCAGGCGACTTGCTACCAGCAGTACAGGCAACAATTCAGAATTAGTTCAGGGTGCCCGTGATGGATCGCCTAGTCTTTACGAAGGACACCGTGGGATCTTTAGCATCCAGCAACAAATGATAGCTGATTTAAAATCAAATTTAAAGGCCCATCAGAGGGGACCGCACACATGCGTTGATGTATCACTCTGCCTGTGCAATATCAGAATAGAAGTTTAAAGTTTAGTCGAGGTTTGAACCAAGACTAGACAGCTCAGAGGCGAATGCGGCATATCACTAGGCTATCCTACCAGCCTATATGCTCTGACAAATACACCTTGAACATAAGCACTTACCCAGGTGGTAGTATTCATAAACTATTACACAGGCACTCTTTATCTGTGAAACAGGAACCACACGTGTGGCTGAAATGGTGATACAGATTTCTTCTTGGATCTGAAAAAGGAAGAATAGGAATCATGACAAGGAATGAATATGAAATAACCCCACTTACACCCCTCATCCCCCCCACCCCTCCCCCCCCAAAATAGGTTCATCTTTACTCCTTTTCTCCTCAACCGTCCAGTCTGTGGAGCTATCTCCCTCTATCTACCCTCTCATGATCACTCCTTTCGTCTTTCAAGGAAGCTGCTCTGTCTCAAGATGTCTCCCATTCCTGTTGTATCTGTATGTCCCATGTCCTCATATTACACTCTCCTCCCCACCTATGCCCCTTCCCCATGCTGTTGGTTTTAACCTCTGCCATCCAGCTTTCCCCACAGGCTTGACCTCCAAGGTAAAAAATTGATTTAATTTAAGGAGGCATTATCATAACGACTTGTTTACCTCGTCAAAATAAAGGATGACTTTTCCATTTTCTACTTCCATAAGTCTTGCAATCCTTGGTTTCTCAAAGTTATCATCCAGTGAGAAGCCACTCAGCAGGTAGACCTCCATGACAACCATCCCACCTTTTTCCTCGTCCTTTCGACTGCAAACAAAAAGACCACCTTAGTCGTCTAGCTGGAGCAAGATCCATTTTAGCTCGCCTGTTCGAAGAACAGAGAGCTATAGCGATAACCCCGGCGTGAGCGTCAGCGTGAGCGTGAGCGTGAAAATGTTAAATTTTTTGTATTACGGAAAATCTCCTTGACGGATTTCAACGAAACTTGGTTGGGGGGTTAGGTATGGTCCAAGGATCATGCCATTAGATTTAGGACTTGGTCCTCCCCCCCCACCCCCAAAAAAAATTGTGAGAAAATTTTTTTTGCATTTCTCCATGTTTTAAGTGATTTCCAACCCCCCCCCCCCCAAAAAAAAATTGTTAGAGATAAAAAATTTTTTTGCATTTCTCCATGTTTTAAGTGATTTCCACCCCCCCCCCCCCCCCCGCCAAAAAAAAATTTTTGCAACTTTTTTTTCAACAAAATTTCCATTTCTTTTTTTTGCATTTCCACATGTTTTAAGTGATGTCCAACCCACCCCCCCCCCCCCACAAAAACATGTTGGAGAAAAGAACTATAACTCTGTCAGCACTGTTTACATCATATTTAATGAATAAGATATAAGGTTCACTTGAGTGACCCAGCAGTATTGGCGGCGGAGGTTTTGCACTCTCCCGAGTGCTCCCTCTCTAGTTTCCTTTGTAATGTTTTTATCTACCACACTATTTTTTATACGCCCAATATATATATATATATATATATATATATATATATATATATATATATATATATATATATATATATATATATATATATATATATATATATATATATCGGGGCGTATTATGTGATACCGGTCGTCTGTCCGTCTGTCTGTCTGTCTGTCTGTCCGTCCATTCCTGTCCGCACTCTAACTCCCAAAGTTTTCAATTTTCACGTTTCATATTTGGTACATTGGTACAGACTATGGAGACGGTGTGTAGCGACATACGTTCGTCATCCAAAGTGGTTGCCATGGCAACCAGGATGCTGTTTTCCATGTAGTAGCACAATTCTGTATATACCTTCTTGTTGGGGCGTATATTGTGCTCACTTGCGCTCTTGTTACTGATTACAATATACAAATACATATATTGCTTTATAATTATACTTCACTGCAATACTTTATAAAAATATTAATTATTAGACTCGTCTTTTAAAAACGATAAATGTATAAACAGGCGAGCATTGGGTGGCTTAGACACCAACTCTGGTTAGTGCCTATTGCATGCCACATCGAGGCAGAAATGCTGCTTTGTTAGTTTGTGGGAGTAACAGGACATTTGTGGTAAAAGTGGCCGCAAACGCTTTCATGTGGATCAAAACCAACCCCATATGTAAGATCATTATCTGCATAATTTAATCAGAAAAACTCTCATTTGCATATTCTAACCCCAGCTTCTTTTGCTGGCATCTTTTGAGTTACCGTTGATCTGATGCGGTATTTCATAAGTAATTGTCACAACAGGAAGTTGAAGATATTTGGTGAAATACCTTGTGCAAATGGTGATGGAGTAATGATCTGAAACTTCCACATTGTCTTTCATTATGACATTCATTTCATAAGCCTCTTCCTGGACGTGTTTAATTGGTATGGGTATTATATTGTACATGACGTTCAACTGTGGGATGGGAACATGGGGTAGAATAGATTTTGTAAATAAGGTTTTAGCTACAAATGTTTCAATTGTGCTTATAATAAAAAAGATATCAAAAACAATAACAACAGCAGAGTATCAATCGTTAAATAATTAATCCATTAATCAAAGAAGAGTTACGGCGATATTCCTATAAATTAAATAATTTTACAACTACTACTTCTTTATTGGCCCCACTTAATCCCACCTTTGTGAGGGAGGTTTGGCCTAAGTTTGTCACAAACCAACTAGATAGGCATGACGTTCGACTGGGGTTGCTTTGGGCAGGAATTAGTAATTTTAGTATGGTTCTTCGCCATAACTCGCCTACTCCTCACCAAAGACTGTGGGATCTCTAACATCTACCAGCAATCAATGTTGTTATCTGGGACACCTGGCTAGAGAGCACTGGGCTGGTAATCAAGGGCATTGCATCAGCGGCACAGCCGTACCACAAGAAAATGATGCAACCAGCAGTTTCAGGCTGCACACTCCAAAGGTCCAAAGGCTGATGCACAACACTAATGTGACAGTTTATAGTCAGGTGAGGAACCGAACCCAGACTAGACAGCTCAAAAGAGGGTTCACCACCTCTGCCCCATCCTGTCAGACTAAATTAAAGTGTTATTAAAAGCATTAAGTTTAATAGATGACAGAGCAATTCAATCCAGCCATCTTGAAGACTTTTTATAATGCAAGACAGCTTTGATAGAAATAATTCCCCTGTGATATTGAACACACTAATATATGGCTCACAAGATCTTATAGAAGAAAATACAGAAAAGGAAACTTGGGCACAAGGAGGCCATTTAGCCAATCATGTTTATGTCATGATACTCCAGGAAGCACAGATTATACTGCTAGCTACAAGCAGAGGATTCAAACAGTAGACGAGCAAACAATGGCCGACTCTTTTAAAAGATATTGCAAGACCACTCATGATCACAACCTAAATACAGATGGGGCAGCCGACTTTACGTCCTCTGAAGATCCCCACTGGGATCAAATCTCAACCTAAATAAGGTGTGACAGCCAGCTTTACATCCTCCTCCAGCGGTCCCCACTGAGATCAAATCTCAAGCTAAATACAGATGGGAGAGCTGGATTTGCATCCTCCTCCAGCAGTCCCCACTGGGATCAAATCTCAAGCTAAAACAGATGGGACAGCCAGCTTTATATCTTCCTCCAGCAGCCCCACTGGGATCAAATCTCAAGCTAAATACAGATGGGACAGCCAGCTTTATATCTTCCTCCAGCAGTCCCTACTGGGATCAAATCTCAAGCTAAATACAGATGGGATGGCCTGATTTACATCCTCCTCCAGCAGTCCCCACTGGGATCAAATCTCAAGCTAAAACAGATGGGACAGCCAGATTTATATCTTCCTCCAGCAGTCCCCACTGGGATCAAATATCAAGCTAAATACAGATGGGACAGCAAGCTTTACATACTCCTCCAGCGGTCCCCACTGGGATCAAATGTCAAGCTAAACACAGATGGGCCAGCCGGCTTTATATCCTCCTCCAGCGGTCCCCACTGGGATCAAATCTCAACCTAAATACAGATGGGAGAGCTGGATTTACATCCTCCTCCAGCGGTCCCCACTGGGATAAAATCTCAAGCTAAATACAAATGGAAGAGCTGGAATTACATCCTCCTCTAGCAGTCCCCACTGGGATCAAATCACAAACTAAATACAGATGGGACAACCGGCTTTATATCCCCCTCCAGCGGTCCCCACTCGGATCAAATCTCAAGCTAAATACAGATGGAACAGCCGGCTTTACGTCCTCCTCCAGCGGTCCCCACTGGCATCAAATCTCAAGCTAAGTACAGATGGGACAGTCGGATTTACATCCTCCTCCAGAGATCTACACCAAGATCAAATGTCGATGATGCGAATGAAAAAGAGCCATGTTACCAAATCAGCTTTTTCGAATAACGAGTTCTAAAAGTTACTATAAAGCTAAACTTATCTTCTTTAAAGCAAAGAAGAAAAAAAAATTATTCGGGTGCAAAATAAACGCGATTATTCAGTTTATGAATACGAGGTGGAGGGAGACGTACTTACTTGAATAAATGCTACTCCTGCCCCACTGCCTTGGACGTTCACCACAAGGGTCTTGTGTTGTTGGGACACCGGAACCTGCCAAATAATCACATTTGTATCTCTCCGACAGCTGGATTAAATTCATAAATGATAACAAAACGTCATCGAAATCTCCTTTTCATCTGCAATCAGAGTAAGCAGTCTACAGTTAGGGTTAAAAGATTACTTTATTGCATACCTCAGTCTTATGCAAAACCAGAAGGTTATTTTCATTGATGATGAATTTTGACGGTGAACTCATGTCTGATGTGCTGATGGACACCAGGAGATTTGGTTTCCCTCCTGATACTTGTGCTGCAAAGAATGACATGGCTTCCAGAGCAACCACTGTGTCCTGGAACAAGAAGCACACATAAGGTATCATTATTGATGTCTGAAAAGTCATTTTAACAAGTTGATGCTATAGTGATGTCATAGAAGAATGATTTTAACAAACCAATGTCATTGTGATGTAAAATCAGTTTACATTACCAAAGTTTCCATGGCAATTCGGACATCCAATAAAACAATAAAAGGTGTGAAGCCTTCAAAACGAACCGGTGTGCCAAGACATCACTATCGGGGAAGTGATAAATAAGCATTTTGAGTCTGTGTCCATGCCGGATAGGGATTAGAACCTGTGTGGAAGTAAAGCCACCAAAGCTGTTTCGCTGCTGCCCAAGCCATCGCATGATTGGTAGGCCTTGCTCCTTACGGCCAAGCTTGAGGTGTGCCAGTAAAGCGTAGGCCGCTGTTTCGATGCTGGATGAAGACTGGTGCTGTTGTCTTGTCGGTGGTTGACCCGTTTTTGGCCAGTACATAAGGCCATCTGTCACACATTGTAAGATACAAAGTCAAATATATATATATATATATATTTTTTTTTTTTTGAAAGACCAATCATAACTTGGTGAAAACATTTTGCATTACCAAAACCACAAAACTCAAAAAAATAAACAGTGTTGAGCTTTAGTGGTCTGCAGGATAGCGCAGAGGCAGCACACTGTCAAGCCTGGGTTCAAATCCAAACCTGACAGTATACTGTCAGATTGGTGCTTCACAAACAAGGTGTTGCAGATCATAAAGTGTGACATCCCTTGGGTGGACGTCAAGCTGATTGTCCCCTCTGCTAATGTAAATTGGTGGATGGTAAACATGCCACGGTGTTTCTCAAAGAGTAAGGGAGTTATTGCAGGAACCGTGAACAAATGACAAATGAATTCAAGTCTTAACACACAACTGTGAGATATCCAATCAAAAACCTTGGTGTGTTACCCCTGATGCTGCCACTTTAGAGTTTCAAAAGCATGCTGTGCAATAGGTATCCTGATCACCTTTAATTTATATCATCATGGAAATTAAATGACTAGTCCATTGACGGTGAAATTTCGCCACTTTCTGGTGACTCCATATCCCTACATTTTGCTCGCTTCTTCATCGCTTCTCCTGCGTATACCTCTCTATTGTTGCTCTCGTCACGTTCACCTTCCCATTTGAATTAATGTCCAGTGAGCGTACAAGCACCAGATAAAATCTCGTTCATAGTCTTGCAAATCCCATTATCCCGAGATTCGACGGCCATCACTGTTATAAAATTGTCATCGGTTCCCTTCCAATGAAGATTTATTGATTAAGCTTATAAATAATCTGTGAGAACCCATTATACACCAGTAGGACCTTGATAAACAGAAGAAAAAAAAACATCCTGAGTTTCACAAGTATAATCCATAACATTTGACATGTATGATAATGTCCTCCCCAGCAGTGAACGACTGCCACTCAGCCGATCTTCCTGTGACCTCCTGATGGCTTGAAAAAGCATTTTTCAACCGGTAATTTGATATTGTCTTTTAGAACAGGTAATATTCTTCACGTTCACCTGGTGGCAATGGCTGGCAAATGTACTTGGTGTCAGGAACAACGAAAGTCAGGAGCTTGGTAATGCATAATTTCGGTGAAAGGTCAATGCATACTACACAAGAGCTTCAGCTGGGGTGGGACCTAACATGTGGCAACAAGCTCCAAATACAATAAGAGCAAAAGGTGGACTGGTGGTGGTAAGAGCTATCTGATGCATTCGTGAAAAAGAACACTGCAGATTCTCCCTTCATAGGGCAGAAGTGAATCCAGACTGGAAAATAATAAATGTTGAACAATAATTATATGACTCAAGGTTTGCATAAACTGGAGTAGATCACAGTGAGAGCACAAGTTTGAAATCGCAAAAGCCTTTCACAATGACGTGCAAACCTTGCCTGTCTCCCATTCTCCATTTAATATCATCAAAGGAACATTTACTCAACACTATCACGATATTGTCAACTGTGTTCCTATGACAAGACAGAGCAGGAAAAAACGACTGCAGCCATTTTATGGCACTTTCACAATACAGATGGTTCAAACAAGGTCGCAAGACAACTTGTCTACCTTTCTGGATGGCAAAGGTGTTCAGTTTATCCAAGGCGGTTGCAGACCTCGTGCTTCCACTCAGCGTCAATGCATATGTCACAATGGCTAAGGCTTGTACATCCTCAATACCATTTGTCAACATACGTTCAAGATATTTCATTGACGTATCAACACCACAGGCGGCCTGCAAACAACAAAAGCATACACCATTAATGGGATAATTCATTCTCTCTCTCTCTCTCTCTCTCTCTCTCTCTCTCTCTCTCTCTCTCTCTCTCTCTCTCTCTCTCTCTCTCTCTCTGTCTTGGTCTGTCTCTGTCTCTCTCTCTCTCTCTCTCTCTCTCTCTCTCTCTCTCTCTCTCTCTCTCTCTCTCTCTCTCTCTCTCTCTCTCTCTCTCTCTCTCTCTCTGTCTCTGTCTCTCTCTGTCTCTCTCTGTCACTCTCTCTCCCTCTCTCTCTCTCTCTCTCTCTCTCTCTCTCTCTCTCTCTCTCTCTCTCTCTCTCTCTCTCTCTCTCTCTCTCTCTCTCTCTCTCATATATACATACACATACACATAGTTGTGGCCACGGGTACCGAGACACCAGCTTGTCACTCAGGGGATTAAACCCCGGTTGTCCTTGGAAGAACCGGACCTGGGGCCACCGCTCACAATTAACGTTGCGGTACGGTGGGTTGTCTTAGAACCACGAAAGCCACCCAGTCAACTACGAGTTCCAGTGTCCACCGTCTAATTATTCCGTTTAACTAGAGGTCACGTAGTTACCTGAGCGGGGAGCACACCCTCGGCAAAGCACCAATATTATCTGATTAGATTTTAATGAGGGCGGCCGAGCATTTAACCGCTGGTGCATGCCGACTATTTTTTGTCAAATCTGTGGTAATTACCTCCCAGTCTATCGAGGTTCGGACATAGCTAGACCAACGGAAGGATAGGACAAACACGCACAGGTTGGAAGTCGACAAATGATTTATTAATAATAAAATTAATAAATAAAAATAACTTTTCTGAGGTAAATAAATGAATAAATTTCAAAGCAATCGAAATGAATAGTTAATCAGGCAAAATCAATCAAAATGACAAGAAAGAGACAGAGCAGATGCTTATCGAGGGGGGGGGGGTTGACTTACTTACAACTAAACACAGACAAGGGTACCCAGCAGATCATTCAGCGTCAGTGGGAGAGTCGTCTCACTCACCAGAGAGTAGTCGTCCGTGAAGTGAAAACGTCCTGGAATGTTTGCGTGCGTGTCCCATCCGTCGCCAGCACCCAGCTTTGCCATGCACCCACTTGCCAACAGCCTTGGACGCCAGTTGACGTCTGGGGGGAGGCACCGAGATCGTCTGTCTCGGGTTTCGACCCTGGTGCTGCGACACGGGCAGTTCCTCACACTTCACGAAACTGGTGACATCCAGTGACCCACACGGTCTGTCGGTGACTGACCCGCGCCTCACTCGGTAACCGACCCATGCCTCACTCATTGTCAGCACTGCTCACACCCACACACGCACCACACGCTTGCTTGCTCAAGCATTGGAAAGTACAAATTGTCTCGTTGTTGGCGCTGGTCAGACACCCACATGCTCACTCGCTCGCTTCCTCACTTGCGGGCTCGCACGCTTCCTCTCTGGTTCGCTTCTTCCCACAAGCGCTTCAACTCTCACTTTCTTTCTCTCTCTTGCACTCTTACACACTCGCTTATTCCCTCGCGTGCTTACACTCACTTCTTGCTCGCTTCTCGCGCGCTTCCTCTCTCGCTTAGGCCTAAGTCACATTTTCCACAGCGGCCGTGGGGTCTCCAAAATATACGGCCACTAGCAATTATATGGCGGCCGCAGTATTTCCATGGTCACACAATGTAGCAGTCACATATGTTTTTATTTTTCGGGGAGCCGCATGGCGTATTTAGAAATTGTGGAGACCGAAAACGTGGGGTTGCCGTACGGTCTTTGATTTGATGTCGAACAGTGACCTTAAGGGGGCCCTGCGGTGGCCATAGAATTTTCAAGGCAGACGCAAGGTAGCCTCAAGGTGCCCGCAAGGTGACGACAGGGGGCCCTAAGGCGAACGTGCGGCCAGACGGATGGTAACGAGTGGGTTCATTTTTTATTTATTTATTTTTTTACCACTTTTTTTTTTCGGCTTGTTGAATTGCTACGGCGAACGTAGAAATGAAAAAAGTCATAACTCCGCGTTATAATTCCATGGCGACCCCTACGGCCTGTAAAAGATAGCCAAACGGCGTAGGGCCACCCTGAGGCCAACGCATAAACTCTGCGGCCGCCGCACATTTCTGTCAATTAAGAGGGCGTACAGCCGCCGTATCCTCGCCGTAGAGCAAATGTGACTGAGGCCTTACTTCTCCTTCTCATTGAACGGACCTCTCCAATTCTTTTTATATATGCGGCCCATCTTAGTGGGCGCAGAGTCCCCCCCCCCCAAGCTCACCCTGCCCCACTTGCGCACCGCTACCATGACAACCTGTGTGCTCAAAAAAAGGCGAGCATTGGTGCTCGCGAAAAATGTGCATAAACGTTGCTGAGGAAAAATAAGGCGGACGCCAGCAGTCGCGATAGAAATGTGTGTAATCGTGTCTGTCGTAAAGAAAAAAAGCTTCCCATAAGAGAGGGGATCAATTATTTACCCTTCTCAATGCATCACATTTAAAATCCCATTAGATATAGGGATGGGGCTAATCTGGACATGCATTTAAGGAAATAACTGTCTGAGGACCTTAATGTGTGGATGGATTCATCAGACCGGATTCTGAAATCCGTAACACGACATACATATGTATGTATGTATGTGTATGTATGTATATATATATATATATATATATATATATATATATATATATATATATATATATATATATATATATATACATACAAAAACATACACATATATATATATATATATATATATATATATATATATATATATATATATATATATATTTACATGCTAATATTTACAAATATATATCTTCTTCTTCTTCTTCTTCTTCTTCTTCTTCTTCTTCTTCTTCTTCTTCTTCTTCTTTCGCTGCTCCCGTAAGGGGTCGCCACAGTGGATCAACCGTCTCCATTTCGCTCTATCCTCCACATTTTCCATTGACACTCCAACCACCCGCATGTCCGCCCTCACCGCATCCATGAACCTCTTCTTTGGCCTTCCTCTTCTCCTCCTGCCTGGCAGCTCCATCCTCAGCATCCTTCTCCCGATATACTCCGCTTCCCTCCTGTGCACATGTCCAAACCATCTCAATCTCACCTCTCTCACTTTGTCTCCAAACCGTCCTACCTGCGATGTCCCTCTACTATACTCATTCCTTATACTGTCCATACTCGTCACTCCCAACGAGAATCGCAGCATCTTTAACTCTGCCACCTCCAGCTCCGCTTCCTGTCTTTTTGTTAGTGCCACCGCTTCCAAACCATACAACATAACTGGTCTCACTACCGTCTTATATACTTTCCCCTTCACTCTTGCAGCTACCCTTCTGTCACAAATCACTCCTGCAACTCTTCTCCCACCCACTCCATCCTGCCTGCACTCTCTTTTTCACTTCTCTCCCACACTCTCTGTTACTTTGAACAGTTGATCCCAAGTATTTAAACCCATCCACCTTCCCACCTCAACCCCTTGCAACCGAACCATAACACCACCCTCCCTCTCATTTACGCACATGTACTCTGTCTTACTCCTTCTGACTATCATTCCCCTTCTCTCCAGTGCATACCTCCACCTCTCGAGGCTCGCCTCAGCCTGCTCCCTACTCTCTTCAGATCATGATGTCATCTGCGAACATCATAGTCCATGGAGACTCCAGTCTGGACTCGACGGTCAACTTGTCCATCACCATTGCAAACAGGAAAGGGCTCAGAGTCGATCCTTGGTGCAATCCCACTTTTACCTTAAACCGGTCCGTCATTCCTACCGCACACCTCACCGCTATCACACTGTCCTCATACATATCCTGCACGATCCTCACATACTTCTCCACCACTCCCGACTTCCTCATACAATGCCACAACTCCTCTCTTGGCACCCTATCATAAGCTTTCTCTAAATCCACAAACACACAATGTAACTCCTTCTGGCCTTCCCTATACTTCTCCATCAACATTCTCAAGGCAAACATCGCATCAGTGGTGCTCTTTCCTGGCATAAACCCACATTGCTGCTCACAAATCGTCACCTCTCTTCTCAACTGGGCTTCCACTACTCTTTCCCATAACTTCATGGTGTGGCTTAACAACTTTATCCCTCTGTAATTTCCACAGCTCTGCACATCACCCTTGTTCTTGAAAATCGGAACCAGTACACTTGATCTCCACTCTTCCGGCATCCTCTCACTTTCTAAGATTTTATTGAACAATCTGGTTAACAACCCCACTGCCATCTCTCCAAAGCACTTCCATGCCTCCACTGGTATATCATCTGGGCCAACCGCCTTTCCACTCTTCATAGCAGTCCTCACTTCATCCGTACTGATCCACCCCACTTCCTGATTCACTATCTCAACCTCTTCCAACCTTCTGTTCTCTCATTTTCTTCATTCATCAGCTCCTCAAAGTACTCCATCCACCTTCTCAACACACTCTCCTCGCTTGTCAGCACATTCCCATTTGCGTCCTTTATCACCCTCACCTGCAGCACATCCTTCGCAGCTTGGTCCCTCTGTCTTGCCAATCGGTATAAATCCTTTTCCCCTTCCTTTGTATCCAACTTCTCATACAGCTCGTCATATGCCTTTTTCTTCGCCTTTGCCACCTCTCTCTTTGCCTTTCGCCGCCACTCCTTGTACTCCTGCCTACTTTCTTCATCTCTCTGACTATCCCACTTCTTTTTCGCCAACCCCTTCTTCGTTATACTTTCCCGGACTTCCTCGTTCCACCACCAAGTTTCCTTATCTTCCTTCCTCTGTCCAGATGTGACACCAAGTACCTTCCGAGCTATCTCCCTCACCACTTCCGCTGTAGTTGCCCAATCATCCTACCCATCTTTACCACCATCCAACACCTGTCTCGCCTCCTCCCTAAATTCCACGCAACAATCTTCCTCCTTCACCTTCCACCATCTGATCCTTAGTTCAGTCCTCACTCTCTTCCTCAACCTCACCTCCAAAATCATCCTACAGACCACCAATCGATGCTGTCGAGCTACACTATCCCCTGCCACCACCTCACAGTCACTAATCTCTTTCAGGTTGCATCTCCTGCTTACGATGTAATCCACCTGTGTGCACTTTCCTCCACTCTTGTATGTCACCCTGTGTTCCTCCTTCTTCTTGAAATACGTATTTACTACTGCCATTTCCATTCTTTTTGCAAACTCTACCACCATTTGCCCTTCCACATTTCTCTTGTTGAGATCGTACCTACCCATCACCTCCTCATCCTCTTTATTCCCTTCCCCAACATGCCCATTGAAATCTGCTCCAATCACCACTCTTTCATCCTTGGATACACTCTCCACCACTTCATCTAACTCACTCCAGAAATCTTCTTTATATTCCATCTCACACCCCATATGTGGGGCATATGCACTGATGACATTCATCATCACCCCTTCAATTTCCAACTTCACACTCATCACTCGATCAGACACTCTCCTCAACTCCAATACCCTCTTGACATAATCTTCCTTCAGGATTACCCCGACACCATTTCTCCTCCCATCCACACCATGGTCAAACAGTTTGAAACCACCTCCAATGCTCCTAGCCTTGCTCCCCATCCACTTGGTCTCTTGTACACACAGTATGTCCACCTTTCTTCTCTCCATCATATCAGCCAACTCTCGCTCTTTGCCAGTCATCGTCCCAACATTCAGAGTTCCAACTCTCACCTCCACACTTCTACTCTTCCCCCTCTCCCACTGCTTCCTAACTCGCCTTCCCCGTCTCCTTCTCCTAATTCGCCCAGCAGTAGCACAATTTCCACTGGTACCCTGCTGACCACCGGTACCGGTGGCGGTCATTGGTAACCTGGGCCACGACCGATCCGGTATGGAAATTCGTTTTGTTGTCCGCATAATGATTTGGCATAGGTTTTTACGCTGGATGCCCTTCCTGACGCAACCCTGGTCGCCTCTTACGACACACAGGGATATGGTACACCTATTCTAACTGGGGCATACACCGGGCCCAGTACACTGGTACTCATTTCGCCGACCTCGGAAGGATGACAGGCTGAGTCAACCCCCTGGTGTTATACGATTTGGTATATATATATATATATATATATATATATATATATATATATATATATATATATATATATATATATATATATATATATATATATATATATATATATATATATATTCAGTGGCCCAATATATATACTGTTATGGCTGTGGAAATTTGCAATACACCAGAAAGGTCCTCAGGTTCGATATATCGATAAATTCATGTGTAGTTAGTCCACACCCGTTGTTTCGAGGGAATATGTATGATTCATCCGGGCTGCGACGCTTTGAGTTCGCCATTTTTCTTTACCTGTCGTTATTTTGGAACAACCACGCCATCTCAACAACCACGCCATCGCAACAACCACGCCATCTCAACAGCCATGCCATCCTCACCACAACTCCACTAAAGGAGCAACGAAACCAGCCCCACCCCAATTTCTCCTCCGGTAAACAAGTTTGACGGTTGGAAACCAACTCCCGCCCCAACTTCTCTGGAATGTTCCTCCCCCCCCCCACCCACGCACCGCAAAGGGCGGGGCGGGCGCAGGAGAAATAAATGGGCAAGAGGAGCGCCTGAAAAGAGTGCGGATAGCAGACTTGGTTCAGTCGTGTGGAAGTCTTGGGCGTCTTGGGCGTCTTGGGCGTCTTGGGCGTCTTGGGCGTCTTGGGCGTCTTGGTCGTCTTGGTCGTCGTGGTCTTGGTCCAAGTCCAAGTCTTCTTCGTAGACAGACTTGGGGCAGTCGGGTTGAAGTCTTGTCCTAGTCGTCGTGTTGAGAAGGCGTCACGACCTGCCCACCGTTGCAAGGCCCGAGATCAGGCGCGGCTGTCCTAGTGGCCATGGGGAGAAGGCGTCACGACCTGCCCACCGTTGCAAGGCCCGAGATCAGGCGTGGCTGTCCTAGCGGCCGTGGGGAGAAGGCGTCACGACCTGCCCACCATTGCAAGGCCCGATATCAGGCGCGGCTACGCTCGTTGCCGTGGGGACGAGACGTCGCGACCTGCCCACCATCGCACCACGAGGGTGCGGGTAAGACCCTTCGGTCTCGTGGGCCTTTTCGGTCATCCACGGCCCACGACCATAAAGGTCTACGGACCCCGTCTACCCCCTTGCCTGTGAGGGAGGTCTTTCTTTGTTTTTGTATGCATGCTGTGGTGCCGTATCCTGCCAAGTAGAAACTGTGTAAGTGCTTGTAAATAATAATTGTAGTCGGTCGTATTGCTTTTGCATTCTATTTGTTGCTTGTATATTGCATGATTCCTTGCTTGTGTTGTGTGTGCAATATGTGCTTGAGTGAAATGTATCCCGTTCGTCATCTCTTTCCCCATTGAAAGTGCTATCTTGCATCACGTAAGGGATTGGAAGTGGGTTTCGACACCCAGTAAATAATCTGAACCGTCGAGGTCGGCGATAACTCCGCTCAGTTATTCCTGCAGTACGGAACAAGCCGCAAAAGCGGTTTGTGTCCGGAGTCGACCTGCGGCGTGGTACAACACGGTATGCTACCCACGCGGGTAATTAGGTATATCGACATTTGGCAATTCACCCTATTTCGCGCGGGTAGAATGCGGACTGGGTTGTGGTGAGGTTAAACCCCCACCCGTGGCTAGCTCCTTGGCGGTAGTTGGTTCCAAGAGGGTCACGACTGAATTGTCCGTTCCGGTGGGCGACGCGTCGCAATTTGAGGTACGTGGCCGATCTCACGCCGGGCAGGCGAAAGTGGTCGTCATTGGTTAGATAATTATTGGTATGCCATTCTGATGAGGACAGATAGGCAGCTCCGTTTGATGTTCAACTGATGTTAACCATGCAATCTTTGTTTGTTTGACTGAGTCGCCAGGCCGAGGCCTCTGGGTTGGAGGTGACGCTTTGGTGTTCGACTGTGTCCAATGGAGATTGGGGGGGGAGTGCTCGTCACACTCCACATTTTTATATTTATGTGTATATCAGGTCAGGTATGGGAGCATGTGCCAAAACAGCGCGTCGCTGCGTCCACTTTCCGCCGGTACTCCAGGGGCCTCCGTCTGGCCATCCCCCAGGCAGATGCCAGGCCCATCCCCATCTCCTTGAGATGATGGTCAACCTGCTGCAACCATGAGGCACGTGGTCGGCCCACTGGCCTCCTCCACTCATGAGACTCCCTCGCTGAGAGAATCTGGTGAGCAGGATCAGCATCAGGAAAACGAGCCACATGTCCATACAGCCGCAACTGACGCTCACGGACTATGCAGGTAACAAATCTCATCCGAGTCTCTCTCAGCAACCGCTCGTTGGACACAAAATCCGACCAGCGATAGCCAAGGATTCTCCGAAGACACCTGGTACCAAAGGAATTAAGTCTCCGTCTCAGATCCTTGATCAGAGTCCAAGTCTCGCACCCATAGAGCAAGACTGGAAGTACCAAGGACCTGAAGACTCGGACTTTCGTCCTCCCGCACAGGTACCGGCAGCGCCACACCCCATGATCCAGTGAGTCCATGACTCCCCAGGCCCGACCCAGACGTCTATTGACCTCTGACTCGCAGCCAGCAGAGACATGAATATCACTGCTAAGGTAAGTGAATCTCTCCACGACCTCAACATCCTCACCACAAACAGACACAGACAGGACAGCAGCATCCAAGATGTCACCGAAAGCCTGGATCTTAGTTGTGACCCAAGAAACCCGTAATCCCAGCGGCTCCGACTCCTCATTCAGCACTTCGAGGGCCCCCAAAAGGATGTCTAAAGTCTCCGCAAAGATGACTGCATCGTCTGCAAAATCAAGGTCCGAGATCTTGACATTCCCAAACGATGCACCGCAACTTGATCTCTCCAACATCCTCCCTAAAATCCAGTCCATACAAGTGCTGAAAAGTGTGGGGGCAAGTACACATCCCTGACGAACTCCAGTAACAACTGGAAATAAGTCAGAGGTGGTACCACCACACTTCACAGCACTCTCAGAACCAGAGTAGAGTTCAGACATCAGATCTATCAGTTTTGGTGGCACCCCATGAAGACCAAGAATCCTCCAGAGGACATCCCGATTCACTGAATCGAACGCTTTACAGAGATCAACATAGGCTGCAAGCAGCCCCTGCCGAAACTCTCGTCTGCGTTCGGTGAGGACACGAAGGGCAAGGATACGGTCAATCGTTGACCTCTTTGGTGTAAAGCCTGACTGCTCTGGACGCTGGTGCTCAAGCAGATGGTGGCGAACCCTATCAAGAATTATCCGAGCAAAGACCTTGCCCGGCACTGAGAGCAGCGTCACCCCTCGGTAGTTGTTGCAGTCTTGGCGATCACCCTTCCCTTTCCAGAGAGGGACAACAAGGCCCCTCTTCCAGTCAGTTGGGATGATGCCTGTGTTCCAGGCACAGCACAAAACTGCATGAAACGACACGAGTGCAGCATTTCCACCAGCCTTGAGAAGTTCGGCATGGATGCCAGAAATCCCTGGAGCTTTGCCCCGTTTCAACTGGTTTACCACAGCCCGTGTTTCCACAAGCAAATGTGGACCACAGTTGATTCGTGGGTCAGCAACAGGGATTGTAACACCCTTGACGTCCAACTCGACAGCTGGGGGATCAGCCTGGTACAACCGCTCAAAGTAACCGGCCCAGCGGGCCTTCACTTCAGACACCTCTGTCAAGAGCCTACCACTCTCTGCTCGAACTGCAGTGCTCCGAGGGATGGGCTTGGATGAACGTAATGCGCGAATTCCGCTGTAAGCGGGACGAGAATCACCTGTCCACAGGTGATGCTCTACCCCCTCACAGATTCCTCGCACATAGGCCTCCTTGTCCACCCTCAGTGCACGTACAGTTTTACGCCACAGCTCTCTGAACAGCTCAGCTCTGCCATTCAGCCTGGCCCTGCGACTCTGTTCAATGGTATCCGTTGGAATAGCAAGTCCAGCGATGAGCTTGTGGGTGCTGAAACCATGAACCAGCCAACCTAAGTCTGTGACTTCTTGCAAAGTCAAGGAACTTAGTGCTATTCTGGTTCATAGTTCCTGACGCATGGGGACCAACACACACCTCATAACCATCCCTATCAGTTCCAGTCGATGCATTGAAATCCCCCAAGACTAGAAGTGTATCTCGTCTGGGGCACTGATCAACCACAGACTCGAGTGTAGCGTAGAATGCATCCTTCACGGTGAGATCACTCGCCTCAGTCGGAGCATAAACAGAGACCAGGGAAATGACACCTAAGGAGTGACGAATCCTTAATCTCATAATACGCTCGTTGACCGGTGTTACCTCAATTATCATTGGGGTCAGCTTATTGGACACAGCAACAGCAACTCCTTGGGTATGGTAACCATCAATGCGACCAGACCAATAGTAGGTGTAACCACCCACCATTATCTCGCCGCAATCCGGTCTCCGAACCTCAGTGAGAGCTGCAATCCCGATGTCCAAACGCTTGAGCTCAGATGATAACAGAGACAGGTGATCATCCTCACTTAGGGATAGGACATTCCAGGCACCCACCCGAAGGGACCGCCTCAGGTTAACCCAAGGAGACCGCCGTCTGGTGGACGACACCTCAGCACCACTCCGACACACTCTCCCGCAATCTGACCCAGGGATGTTACCCCGTGGTTTCCCTCCTATCAAAGATTGGGGGTCCCGAAGGCTTTGCCCCAATCCCGTCATCCGGTGAGCTGCCCTGCGAAGGGAAGCTGCACAGGAGGTACTCCCACGGAGTGGGTTTTCAGATTTTTTTTGCGTTTTTGCGTTTTGCGGAATGAAGGGTTTTACGGTGGCCGGAGTGCAAATCCTGCCACCAACCTCCTAATAAGAAGTCACCCAACTGCAGGAGGACGTCCGCAGACACAGTTGGGCACTAGATATGGATGGCCGTTGGCTCACAAGGAGCTCTTCCCCTTTGTGTGTATATATATATATATATATATATATATATATATATATATATATATATATATATATATATATATATATATATATATATATATATATATATATATATATATATATATATATATATGAAGACCACAAGGGGAAAACCAGAGATGTCAGGATAAGTCAGTTTTAAAGAAACTGAAAAACAAAGTTTCAAGACTTTGGTGGACTGTTTAATAACTGTCATATAGATTTCTTTTCCAGTAAAAGGAAGAGTGATCATTGGCCGAACAAATTAAGCATGTAGCATTTGCCAAGCTTCTGTGTTATTCAATTTAAGAGCAAAGAACGAATCAATGTTGCAAATTGACATCACTGGTTATTCCCTTGTTTAATAATTGCCATGCAATTTTAACCCAGGATGTGCAGCAAATTCATGCTTGTTGGTTATTAGCATACATTACATGACTTTAGTGATCACAGATTATTTTTTTCAACATTAAACGGTCATTGTTTTTTTTGTTTTTTTGTTTGGTGTTCAATGCCACACTCAAGGGTATTTTGCTTACATGACGACGGATTCTCCATTTCTTACTCCGTACTACTTAATATGATGGGGAAACCAAGGATAAACCACCCCGCGATAGCCGAAGTCACCTCATGTGACTCCCTCATATACCTAAGCAGGTTGATTGGGCGGTGGGTACATCGAATGAGGATGGGTACTCGGACGCGCAAACCATTAAGCCACAGCGTGGGTCCCATAAAAGTCACAATAAAGATTTGACCAGGCTTGAACCACGATATGCACCAACAACGGAGCCCATGATATAACCAAATAGGCTATTGTAGTGATCAGAGTTTATGCTGTGAAAGTTTTACAACCTTTCATTTTTTTAGTTTCTCAACTCTGAATATTATGGTGGAACAGTTAACATGAATGAAAGGGAGATAACCAGGAGTAAAGTACTGACAACTCTGGATTTCTACTTGTTCAGCTTTGACAACACTTGTTCTTTCATTGCACGGCTAAACTTTATACCATATAAATTATGTGACACCCCTGGTTATTTGTTAAAGTAATATTGTGAGAGGAAACCTTATGTTGCCAACTATTGGCAGGTGCAATAACCCTGAAATTTATAAAAAGTGACATCTCTGATTTTTCCCCTTGTGATCTTCATATATATATATATATATATATATATATATATATATATATATATATATATATATATATATATATATATATATATATATATATATATATATATATATATATATATATATATATATATATATATATATATATATATATATATATATATATATATATATATCATGTATAAGCCTGGTGTTGGCGCAGTGGTTAGGGCAGCGGCTTGGGATCCAAAAGGTCCTGAGTTCAAGCCCCGTTGGGCCACTGAATTGATACACCAGGGGGTTGACTCAGCCTGTCATCCTTCCGAGGTCGGCGAAATGAGTACCAGTATACTGGGCCGGTGTATACCCCGGTTAAAATAGGTGTCCCATATCCCCGTGTTGTGTCGTAAGAGGTGACCAGGGTTGCGTCAGGAAGGGCATCCGGCGTAAAACATGTGCCAAATCACGATGCGGATCATACGGATGATCCGCTGTGGCGACCCCTAATGGGAGTTGCCGAAAGAAGAAGATATATATATATATATATATATATATATATATATATATATATATATATATATATATATATATATATATATATATATATATATAACACACACACACACACACACACACACACACAACAGAAAACAGACATATGTCGATGTGGGAAAATTACTCACCAAGACCAGGAATCGAATCTCGGTCCTCTGGTATATATATATATATATATATATATATATATATATATATATATATATATATATATATATATATATATATATATATATATATATATATATATATATTGTTGTGGTTGACGAAATTCGCAAACCACCATTCAGGTCCCGTAGGTGAGATATCTCTGTAAGTATATGTGTAGTAAGCCCAAACCCGTTGTTTAGAGGGAATAAATGTCATTCATTCGGGCTGCGACCCTTTTAGATAGCCGTTTTTCTTTTACTATCTTTATTTTGGACCAACCGCCATTACTACCACCACAACCACCACCAACCGCATCTCGACAACCACAGCCACCTTCTCCAGAACCGCCTTCACAACATCCACCTTCTCCACAAACGCTTTCACACAACAACCACCAACCGCAACGCCGCTTCACAACAACAACAACGCCAACAGCCACGACCTTTACCGTCACATCTCGCGCTCGCAACCATCGCATCACCACCATTCCCGCGCCGCTTGTGGGCACCAATCCTGGACTCGTACAGGGCACGCACCGAGCAGTGGGTGCAAAAACACCAGCCTTTCCGAGAAATCGGATCAAGAACGATTCACGCCCACTTCTGTTCCGTCCTATCAGCGAGCGTGGGGCGATTTAGCCCCGCCTCCAGGTGCGTCGGAGTATAATCGCTATATGCAGATTCACGGATCAAGAATCATTCACACCCACTTTTCCTCTGTCCAATGGGGAGCGTGGCTCCGCCCCCGAGCGATTCCTGATCCAAAAATCTGCATATGATTTCTCCTGTCGGACTATAAAGCACCGAGCGCGGAGCGAATTGAGGCAGTTGGCGGGAGTTGGAGAGGTGTGGCAGCGGCAGTTGGGAAGAGTTGAGCAGTTGAAGAGTTGAGCAGTTGAGAAGAGTTAAGCAGTTGGACGGAGTTGAGAAGAGTGGAGAGTTGGAGAGTTGTGGCGGCGGCGAAGGCAGTCGAGAGAGTGTCTGTCGGAGTCCGGAGAGGCTGGAGAAGCCAAGAATCTTCGTGGAGGTTGGCGCTCGTGTCAGTCGGGGAGCTGCGGAGAGGGGAGGCCGGTAACGTGATCGAGGTCGCAGTGGAGTCGCTCGTCGCGGGACCCAAGCCATCCAGATATCCTCTTCCCCCCCGAGCATCAACAACCCCCTCCTGTTTCCCCCCGCGCTGAGATAGTGTGAGAAGGGGGCCCCTGTTCCCACCCCATTCCAGGCAGTGCCAGCGAGGCCCGCGGAGTCGGGGCACCGCCGCCATTTTGCGGCTCATCACCAGACGGGTAGGCTCGACGCGGTCTCGGCCCCAGGCCCGTCTGCCCCCTTGTCGATGAGGGTGGCCCCTTCCTTTTTCTTTTGCTTTGAGTATATGTGTTGTCGGCGCCGTCTGTGAAGTAAAACTGTATAAGTGTTGCCGTGTGCTCGGTAGTCGGTAGTAGATCTGCATTGTTGCATTTGCTTTTTGTGCAGAATTGTTGTGTTTCTTCTACTTTTACATTTGCTTTTGGTGTATAATTGTATATGTGTGTTTTCCGTTTGCCGCGGAATAAATGTGTTTTATGTTGAACTGTTTTTCCCGTTTCGCTTCGTCTTTTCTTTTATTGAATCTCCATCTTGCTTCACGTAAAGGGTTGGTCGTGGGCTAAAAACGCCCAATAATTAATCGAACCATCGAGGTTGACGATAACACCGCTCGGTTATCCCGATAGTACGGAACGGGTCGCTTAAAGTGGCCCGTGCCCGAAGTCGACCTGCGGCGAGGTGCGATCGCCCGGTCTACCCTCCGTGTGGGTACTTAGGTAGGTCGAATTTGGCGAGCAACCCTATCCCACGCGGGGGGCCGATTGGCACGATCGTGGTGAGGCCGAAAGGCCCACCCATGACTAGTTCCCGGCATTAGTCCGAGAGGGTCACGACGGGATTGTACGTCCGGTGGGCGACGTGCCGCGATTCGAGTTACGTGGCCGCTCGCACGCCGGCGGGCGCGAATCCGCAACAATATATATATATATATATATATATATATATATATATATATATATATATATATATATATATATATATATATACATATATATATATATATATATATATATATATATATGACATGTGACACAACACACATTTGTCAAGGTTTTTCTCACAATCATTACTTTTGAGGCTTTTCAAGTTCTTTCAACCAAGCCATCACATGCATGAAATTAAATCGCAATAACAGTAATAATAATCATATTTGCAACACTTCTTCTTCTTCCTCCTCTCTTCTCTTTATTAGGGGTGAGGCAAAGTGCAAACAAGCTTCTACCCTTCCATGACCATGCTACTCCTCCACTTCCCCCTGTCCTCAGCCACCACTCTGCACTCCTCAACTACCCCCACCTTCATGGTATCCCTCACAACTGTTTAATATATATTTATACCAATAATTAGTTATTCACATTATTCTGCAGTTTTCAGAGCTGATAGCATGACAGTATACTTTTGATAGCTTGCAAACTATGCAGAGACTCGAACCCCCATGACCATCCAAATTCAAAAATCCCAATTGTACAAGTGGAGACAAGACAGACTTTCCCAAAAATAATTTAGATTACAACACTTTTAAACTCGGATTACTTGTCTCGAGTTCGTACTACAATTTTACGACACAGTGTGGCTCATTAAAACGGGCAATTACACACACTGGCAGTACGAGAACGAAAATTTGAGGACATATGGTTTACGAAGGTTAGATAGAGGAGGAGAACAATTTCAACGTCGGTTTAGCAGAACATGCTCAATAATAAGATGTACCAATATCATAAAACAGATGCCATGATTACTATGGTACAACACATATATGGTGGTAGCCTAGTCGGGTCGAGGTTAGACTGGCATGTCGATGGTTGTGGATACAAAGCCAACAAAATTATTACAGATTTTCATTCGAAATTTTGAAAGCCTCAGCTTAGTCTTGACGGAGAATTTACCATATCTGTTGTTGGACTGCCATTAAAAACCCCACAGGCTCATTAATGACCTTGATGGAGTGGGTAATATGCCTCTCCTTTCTGATTGCCTGATGCCAGCCAGGCATCTTGGAATGGGAAATAAAATACTACCTATGAAAAGGTAGTCCCATTAAAAACTCCTTAAACTGAATAAAAAAAAAAACAGTGCAGAAAAAGAAAAATCCAAAATTATCGGGTTTGCCTTTTTGGGGCATGTGACAGGTTTAAGATCATACCCGATCAATATGAGGGTCAGACAGCAAACCGATAAGGACGAATCCAGTGAGAGCCGCTGGGCCTGACGACGAGCCCAACAAGTGGCCATCAAGCAGGCGACCGGGTTCTTTGTATTCGCCGCTTGAGATTCTCTGTCGTTTCAACCACCTCGATGTTTTATTGACAATGTGTGGATCAATGTACATGTGTGTGCGTGCCTGCGTAAAACACTTGAGCACAAACGCTGAAAGCCTGATGGAAGGGATGGTAAATGAAATGGACAAAAAGATGGAAGGAAAAAACAAAAAAGAATCCATGAAGGTAAACGTTCAAGGGTATGGTCTGCATTTTTGTTAGCATCATCAATCTCAGTCCCAAAACGATTGTATTATTTCACAAAAGCTGCATTTACAAAAGCATGATCATCGAGCCAAGTCACACTCATGGGAAAACTATAAGATGTAACATTGAATGTTGTTTCACAATCAACTAAGTGAATTTTAATGGTTTCACAAGTGATTTGTTCAAATTGCGTGGAGTCCAGTTGGAAAAAAAATGTGTTGTATATCAAGTTCATACTTGGCAGGATAGCAGAGGTATTTTCACTCACCTTTGAGCTTTGTAGCCCATGTTTGAATCCCGACCCAGCTATAAACCATCACCATGTCATTGGTGCATGCACGGTGACATGTCAATGTATGTGCCATCCATCAGAGGATTGTAAAGCCATTGGATCCATCTGCCAGGACTGGTTGTTGGTGGATGTAAAATATCCCATGGTGTCTCTTGTGATGAGTCGGTGAGTTATCATCACCACTCTGAACAGATTACTAATTCCTCTCACTACCCCCAGTCGAACATCAGGCCAAGTCAGTCCATATTTGTCAAAGACTTGGAGAAAAAAAAAAACGTTCCCCAGCCAACCCCACAAGGTAGGAATAATAAATTGAGGCTGTTAATTAAGTATGAGTGGCAGTTGATTTTTTTTTTTTTAGATATTTATTTATTATTATAAAAAACATTTTTATTTCAATTAAATTGACCTTACACTGATTTGGTTTAAATTAAAAACATATACTTACTTTGAGAAATGCACAATATATGTTTACCTTCAGCTCAAATCAACTCAAGTCAATTGAATTTTAAAAGGTAGTCATTTAAACAGAGTTAGCTCTGAGAAAACCCATAGAAAGACAATCACTGATGCATGATGAACTGCAACGGTACTCGGTAGAGTCCATACCTCCACCAGGCTGAACAGGTTACATTTTGTATCCCAATGATTGGTCGGATCTGAACTGGGACCTTAACCAGAATCGAATCAGCTTGTTCTTGTCACTGAACCAACTCATCCACCTAGTTTTGTCATCACTCATCCACAACGTTTTGAGATATCGTGCTGTATATTGTTTTTGTCCCATCTCTCAATGGTAAAAAAAAATCACTTTAAAAACTCTAGTTTCCTGACCCAGATCTTCACTAAAATCTAATCAATTTGGCCTTGTCACACACCCAATCTGTCCACCAAGTTTCATCCAAATCCTTCTACAACCTTTTGAGATATCGTGCTCACAGCAGACAGACAAACAAACAGGGGTAAACTCATAACCTCTGTCCAGCTTTGGTGGCAGAGGTAGCAAGGAGACAAACGACAAACAGACAAACAGAGGTGAATACATAACCTTTGTCCACCTTTGGTGGCAGAGGAAACAATGGGCTTACAATTGATTGTTCTGGACAGGTTCACCACCACACATTGAATTTTCCATTGATAAGACAGAGTTTCTTATGAAACAATTTATATCACAAGTGGCACAAATGTAAATTTTTACTTTTTATTTGCATCAGTAATGTTTTGTGTGACTCGGCTGTGCCACAATGATCTCTGATTCTTAACGCCTTTAAAACGTATATTTCCATCTTTTCAAGGCATTCTTCTCTGATCTGGAGATGCCATGTGAAATAATGTTTTCTATCCACAAAAGCACAGGCTATTTGTTGTCCGATCTCACAACAACATCAAAAAATAATGCTGTGCAGCTGTTTCTCACCATGTACTTCCAGATTTATCAGAATCGCCAAAGGCACTGAAAGAGCCATCTTGTCGCTGGAAAGTCAACTCACGCTGGTACCCTGAGAAGGTTAAGAAATTAAAGATACATTTGAATGACTGCTGTTTTGCATACATAATATTTAGATAGTTCCAAAATAATCTTGTGAGTAGATACTTAAACAGTTCAAGGCTGACACATTTTCCTTCCATCTAAACCATTTCTCCATCTTGTTACCTTGTGCCATGTATAACAGTGCATCCCGACGGATAGCTTTGGCATCTTGTTGCGTAGCATCGAGATACTGCAGGACGTAAATGTTGGGAGCAAAATTGACCATGTTCTGTTCTCCACAGCCGTAGGGCATCTTTACGAGTTTTCCCAGACCCTCAATAGATGGTCCCATAATATCACCTATGGAGGGAAAAATAAAATGATAAAATCATTGAGTCAATCAAATGTACAGAGTGTCGATGAAGTCGTTGTGCAACTTTGAACTTTTATGTACAAATGATAGAAACAAACCTTAAATGGAATATATATGTATGTATTACACGAAAATTATGCACACAAATTGAACCTGTATCCCAGGTCCTCTGAACTGTACCAGAGCACTGGTACAGTTCACCAGAGGACCGAGATTCGATTCCTGGTCTTGGTGAGTAATTTTCCCACATTGACATATGTCTGTTTCCTGTTCAGTGTGTGTGTGTGTGTGTTACATATATATATATATATATATATATATATATATATATATATATATATATATATATATATATATATATATATATATATATATATATATATCTTCTTTCGGCTGGTCCCGTCAGGGGTCGCCACAGCGGATCATCCGTTATGATCCGCATACTGATATGGCATAGGTTTTATGCCAGATGCCCTTCCTGACGCAACCCTGGTCGCCTCTTACGACACAGGGATAAGGATTGGGTTTCGCCATGATTCTGGGCTGCCCTACGCCCTCTCATATCGCGGCCCAGTGCAGAGCACCCGTCCTCAAGCGGTCCTCCAACCCAAGCCTCCGAGTAGCCGGATTACAGGCGCACGCCACTACGCCCGGTATATATATGTATATATATATATATATATATATATGTGTATATATATATATATGTATATATATATATATATATATATATGTATATATATATATATATATATATATGTATATATGTATATATATATGTATATATATATGTATATATATATATATATATATATATATATATATATATATATATATATATATGTATATATATGTATATATATATATATGTATATATATATGTATTTATGTATATATGTATATATATATATATATATATATATATATATATATATATATATATATATATATATATATATATCTGACCATGCATTCTTCTGCCTCATGTTGATGGTGGGTGGCCACTTCACATGTTGTGCTTGAAAAGCTGCTGATTTTGCATTTTTATTTCGCTTTTGTTGATGCAATATAGACAGCCACTTTACTTAATCCCAATGTTAATGTTGCTTTTAAATATTACTGAAAGGACAATAGATTTAATACAGATCTTCATGGAATAGCACACAATTGAAGAAAGCAATATTTTATCCTCTATTTAGACAAATCCAACGTCCACCACCTGATGTTGCACCACCATTTTGCGATGGGTGGTATAAGTAGCTTCAGCTCTGAGTGAAACCAAGAGTGCAACACAATTAAAAATTTTAAAGTCCATGAAATTATTTAAATTGATAGATTAACTTAAACTTTCCCCATCACCGGGGATGGGTACTTTGCTCGTGATATCATAAATCATCAAATTTTGCTTCTGCTAATGACGTTGTTAATGTTGGTATTGCTGTTATTAAATCTATCCGTTGCTTGGGATTCTTGCAGAGTTGACAATTTTCTGATGAGGCAACTTCTACATCAGTGTTAAAGTCAACCACCACGATTACCGCATTTGGTTCCAAAACCATGATGATTAAATCTTTCACACATCACCTTGTATCAACAAGTCTCGGCTCCCTGACATTATGCTTCGAATGTGCGATGGTTCTTGAAAGATGTCTTCCCAGACAAGCGGATCGTTAGACATGGACTAATTTCCCAGCCACCTCATTTGCCTGACCCATCCCCATTTAATGATATTCGGGAGGGGGGGCTATGTAAAGCTGTTGTTTACTCTTCAAAACCACATTATTTGTATGAACTTTGGGCTATGTTGCTTTTCCATTACAAGTGCAATTCATGAAATTTCTCAGCAGTAACTGGAGAATATTTTCAAGAAGTTGGAAAATCGAAATGAACGACATATTACAAAAGTTGGAGGTTATGTTGAAGCCTAAAAAAAAACGACGAACTATATTGAGTGAAAACGTGATGAACTACATTTCCATACACCATTTATACTTTGTTTCCATCATGAGTACATCAAAAGTTGCAAAAGTTAAAAGTTGCACAATGACTTTATGGACACCATCTATGATATTCTACGCAGATTAGATTTTTCCTGTTGGTGATGTTCTTTGCAAAATATTAACGAGATCTCATATCATCATTGTCCCAAATTCTGAATTCATTTTAAAATGTCTACACTCATTGAATTTGTAAATTATCTGATGTTGCACCTGTGGCTGTGACAAAAGCTGTTTCACTTCCAGCCACCACATTGGGTGGGAATGTGAACTTGAGAGAACTGTGAACATTTGCAGAATTTACATCGATCAGCAGAGCTTTGCTGAAAGTCATCGGCAGCCCTTCAGCCTGGAGAGAGAAAAATCACGTCATGGTAATTCCACTGTGCCTCTCCAGAGTACCCCCAAACATTACCACATCGTAATGAGACTGTGATTTCACATCATGGGTGTTAAACCCATTTACAATTTTCCAAAGACTTACTGAACTATCTCTCTTTTGCACTTTGGCCCGGACTAGTGTGACTCCCATTTTCTCAGCCTGAGTTGCTTTTCCATTATAAAATATCATTTATCGCAAGTCTCATCAATGACTTATTTGTCCTGAGAGGATGGTGTTGAGGCAGCACACTTATCTCTGAGCTGTCTCGTGAGAATTCGATTCTTGGCCCAACTATAAACTGTCGGATTGTTCCTTCACAGGTATGGCATTACATCATAAACTGTGCATTCCCTCAGTTGGACATTAAACTGGGTGTCCCATTGGCTAGCGTTAATTCTTGGCAGTTATAAAGAAGTTACAGTGTCTTTTGACAAAGGGTAAGCAAATTATAGCTGGCAGCTTCAGCAAATTACAAATTATTGCCCCAAAATACAACAAGGGGCACTGTATCAAGGGTATGGTCACGTCCCCCATAAATGATGTGACCTGAAGGCTGATCTTATAATTGAACCCCGTTCCAATATGCATATGATCGTGTGACGAATGGCTTCTTTGAAAACCCATGTGACGACACAGGACTATTCTTCTTGTTGCGTATGGCAGCTTTGACAACTGGATAGCTATCCTTTTGGTGGGGTGCAACAATGCTGCTGATGCTGTGCCCCATACCAATACACTGGTAATCATTCCGCTGACCTCAGCAGAATGACAGGCTGAGTCAACCCCACCTGGTGTTAATTCAGTGGAAAATGGGGCTCCAACTCAGGACTCTAAGATCTCAAGCCAGCCACCCTAACCACTAAGCCAACACCAGGCTTACAGGACTATTGAGTGCATGTAACATGAGCCAGAATGGACGAATTCTGCTGCAATATAATTTTAGCAACAAGCTTATTCACTTGAACATTTCTCGATTCGAAATGGATTAATTATCAATGCAATTCAAAAATTAAAAAAATATATTTGTTTTACACTGTTACAGGATGACAAAACAAATTGCTGCCAACTCCCATGCCACCCAACCTGAAGCTGGACCACTTTAGATGTGACGTGGCATTTCCAGCATGTGATGGGACTCTAGGTCAGTTGGTAAGAGATACAAGATCGACCCATAAGCATTCAAATGAGCGCAGACTAGCCCGAGCCATGTGTAAAAGGGATACTACCATACCAAATATATTGCTCATTTTCTGTACCTTGACCAGAAGATGCTTAGTGATAGCATCAGCAGCCTCGTTGGACTGGGCTTTGACAGTGATGGGAACTTGGCCCAAGCGGCGTGGAGACAATGAGAATGTGACAGTTATGCCATCCTTGCTGGGAACATCAACAATATGATGTAGAGTAGAGATGTCCCATGAATCAGATTTCTCCATAGTAACAAGAACCTGAGGATTCCATCAGTGAACATGGAAAATGTGAGAAGCATCTGTAGTTAGAGTTTTTTTTTTTTTATTAAAATATTTTAAAATAATCAAGTTTTCAAGCTTAAACGATTAAGGCTTCTGGAAAGTACCCTGATTTTTCTCCAGAAAGGAAATTTGCCAGCATTTGTTTTAAAATGATTTTCCAACTAAAAAAACTGAGCAGTGTAAGTACGTAGATGAAATTAACCCATCCCACATACATACCATTTGGATGTTGTTTGAGGCTGTTTTGTGACTGAAGGTGCATCTCAAAATGTCCTGGTTATACCTGGTTCCTCATTGCTTTGGCTTACTTTTTTGAAGCTTAATATGTCACCATAGTGTTGTGCTTAATGTTTGCATTTGTATTCACAGAATTGAACATGTATTGACAAAATTTCATCACTCATGCAATGTTTGGAAACGTGATGATTTGGCAATTAAATCCATATAAACAGTAGAGAAATGAAATTTACTTTGTGCTGGTAATGATGCAATAAAGATACACACACAAGGAACTTTGGTGCAGGAGAGGCCATTTGGCCCATCATGCCTGTGCCTCACCACCTTCAGAAAACTTCACCCATCCACACACAAGCTACCTACAAATCCTGCCAATATCCCCATACCCCTCCATTTCCAATGCATCCAGGTACCTATCTATCTTCTCTGTTGCCACTTCCCTTCTAGTGAGACCATTCCATGCATTAACTGTTCTCCGACTCAAAAGACCCCTGCCTTACCACCATCCTAACTCTCTGCTCCTTTACCTTCAGGCTATAACCCATGGTCCTAACACTGTCCTTTCTGCTGAAATAGCTTAACGTCTAGCTCATCCTGGAATCAATCTGGTAGCCTGATGCTGTAGCCTCTATTTTTTTTTACTGAAAGTGCTGAAAAAAATCAAAATAGAAATGCTAACTGACATAGATACCTTCCTTACAAAAATCTGCTTTGATGTGTCTCATATTCGTGATGGGGACAGGAGAGGCTATTTTAGTGTGTGTGTGTGTGTGTGTGTGTGTGTGTGTGTGTGTGTGTGTGTGTGTGTGTGTGTGTGTGTGTGTGTGTGTGTGTGTGTGTGTGTGTGTGTGTGTGTGCGTGCGTGTGTCAGTGAGTATGTGCGAGTCTGTACACAGACCTATTTTAATATAAATCTGCAACCATAGAAAAATGTGTTTCAACATAACATTAGCAGCACATCTCTCTGGCCTTGTAACGCACCACAGACCATCTGCCCGACTAATGCACGCGGGTGGCCTTTGTCGCATTTCAAGCTGGCTAGTCTCGATTGTTGTTTGTGGTGTGCTGCAAGACCTATGGTCTTGACGTGCATATCACGGTGGTCTTAGGCAGAGTTGGACAAAGTTGTCGAATTTAACCACAACATTTTTTATTCCTATTTTAACTTTCTGTTGATTTCGTATGTTGAATGTGGATTATGTCCAAGGTACTCATGCTTTTGTAAGAGTGCTGTGTGTCAGTCACTGAGTTCTCAGATCTACTGTAAACCAGAGACCATGGCAAGATTCTGCATTGTTAAATGCTCGATCGTGTTTCTCTTGAGATCGCATGAGATTATCATCAAATTCTCAAAGATTTTATTGAAATAATATCACATTTAAGGAAAGCACCAAGTCGGGGGCACTGAAACGCGAACACGTGCGAGTCACTGCCCTCCTACAGTCTTGTGATACAACAACCAGACAGTTGCACATTATTTTGAAGTGTGATTAACTGAAATTTATTCGTAAATCACTACATTCGACATTGAATATAAAAAATTTAAAATCCTTACCTGTTTGTTTTCTTTAAGGTGGTTGAAGATGGTGACCTTCAAGATAAACTGTTCCCCACGTATGATAGAGTATGGCAGGTCGAGGGATATGAAGAATGGTTGGAAGGCGACCATCTGTCGGAATTGCAGTTAACTATGTCACTCTCAATCACGTTTCACATCTTAAATATTTTTTTAACATGTCAGATGCTCCGATTTTAAAATACCTCGTATAAATTGGATACATTTCTCGTTCCTTGTCAACTGTCACATTGTCTTCATAATAAATAAATTAAATATTTGGTTTTAATTACACTAACGAGCTATGAATACGGTAGAATTCATTTTGTATTTTCTGTTTGTTTTTTTTAATCACGTTTCACATCTTAGATATGGAAACACATTTTCAGTACAGATCCGGAATTCAATCTGCCTTATAATACTGCTGGTAATTGTACAGGGTGGCCTGAGAGTCACTTTACCCCTCTCCAGTAAAGCATTCTTCATGACTCCACAAATACTACATAAGATGTTGTCGAAGAGGACTTGGCGATGAAGTCAGTGGAGCATGGAGAGTGATGGAGCGCATACAGATACAATACTGATTAATTATTCTAAGTACTTCACAATCAAACCTGTATATGAAAAGTTTAAGAACGAATGCTTTCCTGGGGAGGAGTAAAATGACTTTCAGGCCACCGTGTAGAGGGTGTATAAAGCAAAGTACACAGTAAGGGCAGGGTTTTACCTCTTGTCGCTGAGCCAATCCAAGACCCAGATTGGGTCCCAGCGAGAAGGCACTGGCCACCCAACTGGTCATTGTATCAGGTACTGTTGCTGTAAATTTGGCAAAAAGATTGGTCCTGCAATGAGAAAAATAACGTTTTTCATATTTGTTAATCAATCAAAGAATGATTTGTATTTATTACGTCTGCCACCGAAGATGGACGGAGGTTATGTTTTTACCCTGCCTGTCTGTCTGTCTGTCTGTCTGTCTGTCTGTCTGTCTGTGAGCACGATATTGCAAAAAGTTATTAACAGATTCGGACGAAGCTTGATGGACAGGTTGGGTGTGAGAGGAGGACGAAATGATTCGATTTTGGTGAAGATCCAGATCCGAGAAGTTTTGAAGTGATTATTCATCATTGAGAGATGAGGGGAAAAAACAAGATATAGCAGGGTATCTCAAAAAAAGTTGTGGATGGGTTCAGACGAAACTATGTGGATGAGTTTGTTCGGTGACAAGAACAAGCAGATTCGATTTTGGTTGAGCACTCAGCTCTGGATGCAGATCCGGCCTATCCGTGGGATGGATACAAAACGTAAACCGTTCAGCCTGGCAAAGGTATGCACTCTGCCAAGTGCCGTTCGTGTTATTTTTGTATTCATATGTAATCTGGTTAGTAGAACACAATTTGTTTGCATTGGTAATACGGTTAGTACACAACTACATGCTTTTGATTAAAGGGTGCATTTGCCTATTTGGTATCCAGATATGAACAGAGAGATTATGCAGGGATTCATCAATCCCATGTAATTCAATGTATTTGTCCATTGTCCCTGTCCTTGTGTTCCACTCTAAACTAGAATACCACTCAGTAGACGCATACTTCCACCAGGCTGAACAGTTTACATTTTGTATTCCACTGAGAGACCGGATCTGCTTTCGCACCTTAACAAAATCAAATTTTTCTTGTCACCTACCCAACGAATTCACCAAATTTTGGCATAATTCATCCACAATTTTTTGAGATATCGTGCTGCATACCATTTTTATCCCTATCACACAATTATGAAGAATCACTTTGGGAGAAATGAACTAGGACACTCTTTGACGTTGCGACGTCACCAGATATGCCTCCACCCACATTATTATATCATTTTACATACTTGTGTCAAATTTGATTGAAATCCCTTCACCCAGATTCAAAACATGAAATAATTCTGGCTGCCAGACCATGCATTTGATCAGGTTGAAATTTAAAATGTATAAACCACCCCGTGAATACTGGATCAAAATTGTGAAGTTTCACGTCGATTGATGAAGCAGTTCAAGAGAAATAATTTCTTTAAGATTTCCATTGAATCCAATATGGTTGTTAAGCCATGTGACCTATTAATTATTCGTGAACACCCTGGTTTCCCAAAGGCTTGGGGAACATGTGGGTGAAGTTTCCCCTCGATCTATCGAGCCGTTCTGGAGAAGATTTTTAAAGGTTTATTCTTCAAGAAAATCATAGCTGCCAAATCATGTGCCCGATGATATCATGGGTGGAGAACTTTTTGTTGTTCATGGATAGACAATCTTACCTCTAAAGTTTTGCCTCGATCTGTAAAGCCAGTTCGGAGAAGATTTTTGAACGTTTTTATGTTAAAACAAACATGGCTGCAATATAACGTAACTTATGACATCATAATTATCATGAAAACATTCTACATGAGTGGTCGCACCTATGATGAAAATTTTGTGTCGATTGGCGAAGTTGTTGCAGAGAAAATTAGCACAGGCGTACGTACAGATGGATGTATAAACGGACGGTAAACCCAAAAACATAACTCCTCTGGCGACTTCATCAGCGGGGACGAGAAAAAATTATCGTACCCGGATCTGGATCTTCCCCCAAAATCTAATCAATTCATCCTTTCATCCTGTGCACCATTCATCCTGTGCACCATCATTCATCCTGTGCACCAAATTTCATCCGAATCCGTCAATAACTTTTTGATAAATCTTGCTCACAGACAGATAAATGGGGGTGAAAACATAACCTCTGTCCACCTTCGGTAGCGGAGGTAATGACATTGATGTATTTTAATGTCTTCCTCCTTCATGTGATTGCATATACAAACTCCTCTGTGAGCCAAATAATGTATAGATCACTGTGACAATAAATTAAAAAGCATTCCCAAGACCTAAATATGAACATTCATGACCTTTTCTTAGACAGTTTTGTCACTGACCTAATACAGAAGAAACCTTCACTAAACCAAGATCACTTGCAATGTTTGTGCATTATGTCATAAATAATCAGAATAGTACAAACCCTGTGACGGCATCGTCCCATATCCAAGTCTCAGGAAACAATGTCCGTACGTGGCCTGGCTCAACCAGCATGGTGTATTTTAATGGTGGTGCACCTGGAATTCCCTCCAGTACATTATCTGAATAGGGAAAGATTAACAGAAGATAGGATCTGATTAGAGCCGGGGTTCCCAACCTGGGGGTTGGTCATTTTGGGTCATTACCCCCCAAAGGGGTCATTTGGCCTCTCCCCGGGGGTAATGAGCTTTCCTGACAATCATGTAAAAAATCAGTCATTTCCATTACCATGTATACTCTTGGAAAGGATAAACGTCCAAACACTTCACTAATCATTCTTCACTCTCGTCTCCAGTGTTTCAGGGGACGAGAGTGGTATTTTGATCACAGTTCTCAGAATCAGAAACAGCTCGTTTCCTGCAAAATGATGCAATCGTCAGGTGCACACGTGACATAAGACACGCCTCATGACAACCCCAGCCCCAGGATATCGCCGCAGGGGGATATCCTGGTACCAGGCAATTGAAATCTGCGTTTAGCGCCGATTTTTGCAGCTATGAAATTTGACGATCACATTTAGAGGCCTGAAATCTCACAGATAACAGTAGGAACTTGTTGCATTTTTGATTTACATGTTTATCGGTGATTGCTGCGAGAGAAATTCAGCCTTTGTGAAAATGTGGAGTAATTTTCAGGGCACTTCCAGGTTTGAAATCCAATCGATGAGTGGCTTCTATCGGCCATTCAGAGCCATGTTTTCAATGAATGGGACCAGGGCCTACGCGAAGTATATGGCCTGGGATTGAGGGTGCGCCCCATGACTACAAGCCACAGTGCTAAGACGATCCAGGAATGGCAAGTGGGGGAAAAAACGTGGATTACTTCACAATTACTTTAACTATGGATTCACGAATATTAGAGAAGGGGATTATGAAACCACAATGTTTGATCTGTTTGAAGGTCTTGACTGCCACATCGGTAAAGTCGAGTAAATTAAAATAACATCTCTACTCTCAGCATCCAGATTACGTTGGTAGGGATCGATCTTATTTTGAAAGGCGGCAAGAAATGTTGAAGCGCCAACACCTTGATTCAAGTGGATAATTCCAGCAACAAAATGCAGCCACTGTCAAAGCATCCTACGTCATATCCCTCAAGATTACACGAAAAAAGAAGCCGCCTACCAGAGTTGAAGAATTGATGCTATGTGAGAAGTGTCGAGAAACTTCATCCAATATCGTTGTCTAACAACACCGTGAGGCATAGGATATGTGATATGTCGAACGACATTAAAGATCAAGGAGTAGAGAGATAAGTAACACAAGAGTTTTCAGCATCCAGCTTCATGAGTTGACTGACGTTTCGTCCTGCTCGCAGCTCATGGTTTTTGTTCGCCACGTTAAGGGTCAAGATTTGAAAGAAGTTTCTTTTCTGCCATAAACTGGAAGAGACAACAAAAGGTGAAGATGTCATGGAAAACGTGTCATGCTTTTTTGAAGAGAAAGAGTGAGCTGGGCAGGAGTATGTGGCGTGTGTACGGACGGTGCGCCTGCCATGCTATGATCAAAGTCAGGATTTCATGCTTTTGTAAAGGGGAAAAGCTCTTGATGCAATGTTTGTACATTGTATGATTCACCGACAGGCTGTAGCTTCGAAAACTCTTCCCAGCCACTGCTTGTGATGATGAATACCATCATCAAAATGGTCAACTACATCAAGGTGCGTGCTTTGAACACTTGGCTGTTCAAGAAACTGTGCCAAGATATGGAGTTTGAACACGAAAATCTTCTGTTCTACACACAGTTTCGCTGGCTGTCCAGAGGTAATGTTGTTCGCTGAGTCTTTGAGCTCAGAGATGAGATCCAGCTATTCCTTGATATTCAAGGGAAGAAGGATTTGCTGTCTGAATGGACTCAGCCAGAATGGAATGTGAAAGTGGCCTACCTTGTTGATATGTTTGGACAGTTGAACGAACTGAACACCACACTACAAGGCAAGGATAAGTTGGTGATCGACTTCACCGATAAACTCCGGGCGTTTGTTGGGAAGCTGAAGAACTGGTGTTGTAAAATTTAGGTGGGAAACACGGCAACGCTAGAGCGTACGACGGTGTCGATAAAATGTGTACTGAAAAGATGAGACTTGATTTCTCAGCATCTGGCAGCCCTACAAACTGAATTTGAAAGATGCTTCCCGGATACAGATTCGGACATGGCAGGCATCGTGCGGGATCCTTTCCGATCACCAGTAACGATGATACCCGATAACGACGACCAGACACAAACTGAACTTGTAACTCTGAAAGAAGATTGGGGAGTGAAGCTCAAATTCCAGACAGAATCACTGTCATTGTTTTGGGTAGCTATGACTGAATCCTACCCCAGACTTTTTGACATCGCTATTCATAATATACTATATTTCCATTTGGATCCACATACAGGTGTGAGAGTGCATTTTCAGTGCTACTGCATCAGAAAACGAAGTCACGAAACCGATTGGATGGAGAAGACGAACTTCAATGTGCACTCAGTGTGACTGAGCCCAGAATTCAGAAATTGGTATCATCTGTTCAGCATAAACCTCCTCATTGAACTTTTCGAACACATTGTCAGATTTATTTGGTTGAGGATTTTATGCTCTGCAATGAATATGCATATAATATAAATATGCAATAAATATTCAATGATTTGGAAGAAAAAAAATATACTCCTCTTGGGAGGGTCTCGGGGATCATAGGTGAATTTTGATGTCTAAAATGGGTAATAACCCGAAAAAGGTTGGGAACCACTGGATTAGAGAAAGATGTTGAACTTGTTATCTGAGCAGCCATGTAGTAAAGTGAGGATTGATCGAGCCGATTTTAAAAAAGAATGGAAAGTGGAGAAGATGGCAAATCAACAGGTAGGGTTATGGTTAGGGTTAAAGTGTGTTCTGAGGAGGGGAGAGGGTATTTGGGACACATTACTAAAGTACCATAAGGCTTAGACTTTCTCTGAAGCAAAGAAGAAATACGGGCTGCAAAAAAATACCAAAGTGCAATGACAAAGGTATAATAAATAAATAGAATAATATAAATATTATAATAAATAGAAAGGATAGTAAATAGAAAGGAAAAAAAAAATCTGATATGCCATCTACTACATAAATGGCAGTCCTGTCTGTCTGTCTTTGTTTGTTTGTAACCAATAAGCTCCGAGACCAGTGAACCGATCTTGATGAAACTTTACACACATATAGACCTAACATTCAGCTCCAGGATGTGCTAAGTGGCTTTCCATAAAAATTCCTGGAGGGTGGTTTAACGTGATGTTATTTTCGAATATTGCGCCGGCGTATTAATCGTAACAAAAGGCTTCATGGTTAAAAACGCTCTGGTTTTTTGAAATACAAAATGTTCGTATTCGTTGACTTTTTAAACATACACATTCTCCTCCTGTTATAACAGCTTTGAAACCCGAAACATTATGCCACTGCGAAAGCAAACAAATTTGAATTCTCGAACTGCACGGCAACAGCGACAGAGGCGTTCAGAGGTATGCCGTTTCATAATGCACGTCTCCCAATTCTTACTTCAAGAACGGTTATAATTTTGACGTTATCAGGATAACAGACGTAAATAAATCAAATACGCTGGGTTATGCCCAACGTATAAATTAAGTCACAAATGATGACATGAAATCAGCCTCACATTGTTGAGGCATTATGGTTTTTAGCTCGCCTGTTCGAAGAATAGAGAGCAAAAGCGATACCCCCGGCGTGAGCGTGAGCGTGAAAATGTTAAATTTTTTGTATTACAGAAAAACTCCTCGATGGATTTCGATGAAACTTGGTGGGGGGGGGGTAAGGTATGGTCCAAGGATCATGCCATTAGATTTTGGACTTGGTCCCCCACCCAAAAAAAAAAATTGTGAGAATTTTTTTTTTGCATTTCTACATGTTTTCAGTGATTTCCAACCCCCCCCCCCCCCAAAAAAAAAAATTGTTAGAGAATAAGAAATGCTTGCAACTTTTTTTTCAACAAAATTTCGATTTCTTTTTATTTGTATTTCTACATGTTTTAAGTGATTTCCAACCCCCCCCCAAAAAAAATTGTTAGAGGAAAAAAAAAATGTTTTTGCAACTTTTTTTTCAACAAAATTTTGATTTTTTTTTTTTTGCATTTCTCCATGTTTTAAGTGATTAGGATTTCGACGAAACTTGGTGGGGGGGGGGTTAGGTATGGTCCAAGGATCATGCCACTAGATTTTGGACTTGGTTCAAAGTCCAATATGGCCGCTATGGCGGCCATTTTGAAAAAATATTTGAATTTTTTTTTTTGCATTTCACATGTTTTAAGTGATTTCCAACCCCCCCCCCCCCCAAAAAAAAAAAATTGTTAGAGAATTATAAAAAATATTAATAATTATTAGACTCGTCTTTTAAAAACGATAAATGTATAAACAGAAGAGCATTGGGTGGCTTTGACACCAACTCTGGTTTATCTGATGTGGCAATAAATCTTAACATTTTTGAACTAGAGTCTTCTGCATATAAAACATGGCAGGGAAAATATAATATTATAGTGGTGATGAAAAAAGAAAATAATGGTGGCAGCCTCTACAATTTTACAATTAACTGTGAGATATACTCCTTCAGATCCGCCGTCATCCACAGGATTCCCGTGCGGAGCACGGGTATCCCTGCTAGTATATATATATATATATATATATATATATATATATATATATATATATATATATATATATATATATATATATATATATATATATATATATATATATATATATATATATATATATATACACGCACTATTTACCGTAATCAAAATAATCATGAGAACACACGCGATATACATATAGGGATCACAAACAATGAGTCATTGCAATATCAATCATAACAACACGAGTTCTCTTCCAAGGAACCTGAGTGCAGGAAGACATTAAGCCCATCAAGCCTGCACAATGGTTGCCACCTCTGGTAGTTCGTCAGTGGTCTACCATTCTTAAATGCTGAGCATAAAGCAAGGTAGCAACACATACCATTTCCAAAGTCTTTGGTATGACTCGACCGGGGTTGGGTTTAAATGGCCACCCTCCCATAATCAGAGTGGATGCTCTACCATTACGCCACCGAGTCTTGTTATTGTTTCAACTGTGGTATATTGTATTACTTCATCAATAACAGAGTAATATCTTAGTGGAAACTAATAGTGTTTGTTGGAAAGGGAACTTCATTATAAATAGAGGGGGAGGGCCTGTGTATCGATTTGTGGGCTGGTGGATTCCTGTGTACATTCTGTGGTGGTAACTTGGTAAGGGAAGAAGTAGTAAGGTACTTCTGGACTGTGTGTGTGTGTGTGTGTGTGTGTGTGTGTGTGTGTGTGTGTGTGTGTGTGTGTGTGTGTGTGTGTGTGTGTGTGTGTGTGTGTGTGTGTGTGTGTGTGTGTGTGTGTGTGTGTGTGTGTGTGTGTGTGTGTGTGTGTGTGTGGTTCCTTATTATCCTCCATCTCTCCTTTCTTTCTTTATTTTTCTTTGTCTATGGAGTGGTGAATATTGCAAGGTTCACATGGCTGTGCCTGGATGGGTTTGAGGGTAGAGAAGTAGCAGCTGAATCCCTGATCCTATCCAGGTTCCTCCTGATGACTCCATCTTTGTCCATTTGGGTTCCTCCTGATACTCCAGTGATTTATTTGGTCAGTTATTTAATTCCCTCAAATAAGTAAAGGTGCTTGGTTGCTGCTTGACCTCAGTTTATATCCCAAGCAGAATCAATAATGTTCATATGTGAACGTTGTGCAGGCCAAGCCATTGTTGTGAATGTTTCTTCAGCCTTTTCATCATCAAGATTGGCCTGTTTGATGTCTGCATCTGAGCACCTATAACTCAGGATGCTGTGATCGCAAGTTCAAATCCCATTACTTTGTGCATTTGTCTATCGTTTCCTCATTTCTTGAAAGGAATATCTGCACATCTTCCTCCAAGAGTGTCATATCGTAATAAAAAATAAATTCACATCTGCTGTACACAGGATGATTATCTTTCTGGAAGATGAATCCTTGCTGCATGAGTTGTGCTCCTGAGGGAATGGCATGATGGATCACAATCCTCCTGCATTTGTCAGCAGTCAAGGAACCATAACTTTTGTATCGATTAGTGGTGTTGCTAGGTGTGATTCAGTCCAAGCTCGCACTGTTCCTTCTACCATGCTTTGTTGTTTGTGTTCTGTGATTACAATTACATTCTCCTCTCCGTTGTCAAACTGCCGTCGATTATTACCAAACATTTCAAACTTTCACTCATCCATAAAGAACACGTCTCCAGTTTTGTTCACTGCCATGTTTGTAGTCCAATTCCTATTCCAATTGTTTTTTTCGCAGCAGTGGTCTTTGTGCATCCGCTTGTCCATTTAGCCCACTTCATGATGTATTTTACTGTTCTCAACGTAGCATCTATACTTGTATTTACACGAAAGACATTGGCAAAATATGCATTTAAACCATCATCTCTCACATCAAGACACCCTGAGATACTTAACACCATTTATGAAGGGGTTTGGCTTTCTACTTTAACCACTTCTATTGTGAACAGTGGCAGTTTCAAACGTGATCTACAGAATCTTGCGTGCAGCTCCTACGAGAAGGTGGAGTGTCCTTCAGCAGCCAGAATTAACTCGTACATGCTTGTGATTTGGTATTTCAGTCCTGGAAACAACTAAATCGAGTCACACAACTACAAATGGAAATAATATGATGGCATGTACCTTAGTTTGGCACTTTCTGATTGGTTGGACGACATTGAATCAGAGTACAGGGTATCAATATGTAACTGTACTCTGGTGTTCATTTTCATACATTGAAGGATTGGCATTCCCAAAGTGCAGTACAATATTTCCTTTTCATACACACTATTTACTCAGTGTTCATATATTATTTCAAATTGTGTCTGTAGTCCTATTCTTGATCAATCATCCAATGAGTCACACCAATTGATTTGTTTTAGTCATAATAGTTAGCAGTTATAATCTACTACTGCTACTACTACGTATTTAATGTCCCCACTTATTCCCAACTTCTCCAGAGGTTGGCCAGGGAAGGTTTTTGGCCCAAGTCTTTCACGAAACAACCAGCCAAACCAAACATTCTACAGGTAATTTGGGCAGGGATTTGTAATCTGTTTAGGGTTCTGGCAATAACTCACCTACTCTTTTCAAAAAGACATCATGGAATATTTATCGAATGCCAGCTCATGAGAACAGAAGGGACACCCATCTTTACATCTATCTGAAGGACAGCATATTTTGTGATGCAACAACCCCTGCCTGTGAAGCACCATTCTGACAATTTATAGTTGGGTCAGGTCAGGAACTAGACAGCTCAAAGGCACCAACTCTGCCCCCATCCTGTCGGATTAGTTAGTTGTTATAATGTGTTTCAATTCAGCCTTCCATGCAATTCTTCATTATCCTTTTGTGCACATTTTTGAGAAACAGATTATTGAAATCAGAATGCAATGACATCTTGAACTTAAATATCATAATCACAATGCAATAGGATTTGTACTTGTTGCTTTTATAACAAGCAAGGTGATGCAATACCTTTCATGTAGATGATGGGGTTCAAAGTCGGCACTTTCAAGTCTGTGAGTACAATCACACCGGCTTCCTGCAAAAACATCAAATAATTTGAACAATAAATGGAATACTCAATATTTTCAACAGTAATGAGATGTTAAATAAAAAGTTGACTCCAGATATTTGGCATGCTCCTTAAACAGTGCTCTCTTTACCTCCACCACCGAAGTGGAAGGAAGTTATGTTTTCACCCCTGTCTGTCTGTGTTTGTTTGTGCGTAGGATATCTCAAAACGTTGTAGATGGATTTGGATGAAATTTGGTGGACAGGTTGCGTGTGTGGCACGGAAGAAATAATTCAATTTTGGAGAATATCCGAATCCGGATCCAGATCTGATAATTTTTAAAGTTATTCCTCATCATTGAGAGATGGGGCCAAAAACGATATATAGCACGATATCTCAAAAATGGATTGCGCCATATAATGTTGTGAATCAGGAATTGCGTGGCAGAGGTATGCGCTCTACCATGTGTCATCCTAGTTTATTTTTGTTTCTGAGTCGAGGAATAATATTTAAAATTCCTGAAAATGGCATCACTGTTGTAGAATGACTATGAAATGTTGTAAAACATAAATGATAACATACTTTGTTCAACACATAGTTCAAGTGAACACTTTAGTGAAATTGTAAACAAGGAATTCATCTTGGGATCATAATTACCAGAAATACTGAAGCAGCATCGTTCCCACCGGGAAGCCAAAGGCGTGGCATACCCCATCCATAAAAAGGTATGGGGTAATTCCCAAACTGAGCAACCTCAGAAATAACCTGCAAACACAACCAGAAAAGATCAGAATGTTCATGGTGAGTGGACCAGCTTAAGGACAATGGATTTTCACAACTGAATGACAAGAGAGGTCTGCTAACCGTCATGGGAAAGGAGACGTAGCAACGTTTTGGGTGTGGGCCATTCTTCAAAGCAAGAGAAGAGTCAACGTTTTCTTTGAAGAAGAGCGCATGCCCAAAACAGTGGTTAACATACCTCCATCAACATTCGGTTGAGAAAATTAATTCTCCCTATTTTTCTGTGATTTCAAAAAAAGTTGGCCATTGTGTATGAGTTCTCTTTCCAAATTTCAAACTCTTACCATCCGGTTTGCAACATTACTTGCCACTGCTTGTGTCAATCTTGCTCCATCAGGATTTTGTGAGTGACAAGAAGAGTGTTTCTCTCACTGGAATCTCAGGGTGACTTGGGTCTTGTCTCGACAATATTACCTAAAACTTATTTGTTCCAGAACCAATCCAATGCAGAACCAAACCCACCATCTCATTTAGCAATGCAAATGCTCGAGGGCTGACTTCATTATGTTATCTACATATGCTGTATTGAAATAAACATGTTATGAAGCTTATGAGTGACCTCCTTAAATTGCTCGAGATGGTGGCCACCCAGAACTGACTCATGAACCCGTAGTTTGTCCTCTGCATGAATTACATGTTAAACAACTGGATAACTGATCTGCATTTATCCTGAGGGTTGTGAACTATTACATCATGACCTGAGAAAACTACTTAAAGATAAGCACACAATGGCCTTTTAAAATAAATTTTAATCAACATGAATGCAATCATGTTTCAGGATTGATGTGGTTATTGAGCAGTATTTTAAGCGTTTACAACCGTCTGGCTTTTCAGGGTGATATTTTACAGTTTCAACCAAGTACATTTACAACTCGGGTGAGCAGAAATACTGACCAAACTGACACCACCATTCTGACATGGTGTGAACTTTCTAAATGAGACGCACAGTCTTAAATTCCTTATACCAAGGTCAAAGCCCTTCTTTCCATCAAGCTGCTCAACTGTTACAATTTGGTGAATGTCATGTCATTGCTTATGTTCTCCTTTGTAACACTATAAGTTATATATTATTAATACCCTGGCCTTACCTTCTCCTGTGTGATGTCATTGCCATCTTTTAGGAGCAGCACACTCTTATCCACAACCACCAGGCCCACGTAGGCCTGAGCCTCTCCTGTTGTCACCTGGAGACTTACATTGTCTGTTGGTGCTGCTTGCAATTTGCTCCACTCAAGCTCCACCTGCACATGGATGCATTTTTTAAAAAAGCATCCAACTAAATTAAATTATGGCTTGATATTTTATGACAAATATTTTCTTCCTAAAATGTGCAACAAAATGTAAGCTTTGAATGACAAGGTGAGAAGAATTGCACAAATTGGTTCCATAGATGCAAAATGAGCTTTTCCTGATTTATAAAAATGTAATCTTGAAGCTATCAATCAAAAGAAGCAATATCTTCTGGAATGTTAAAGAGTGATTCATGATGACTTAAAAGGTCAAATCATTCAAAAGGGACTGGATGGAAAATTAACTCTAATTACAAACAAAAATTTGAGAAGAGAATAATTACTTTTTTGTACACCAATTCTCAACTAATGGAAGAGCGGCGTTAGAGTGTTGGAGGGAAGACACTGACATTGGGTCTGTGGGACAACACACGGACATGGAAAGGGGATTAACAAAGAGGAGAAATAAGGGGGAAGGAAATATAGCAGGATAGAAAAGATCATGGCTATGGATGAAGGATGACAAGAGATGGTGATGTATTCCAAACTTGAAGCCCTTGAAGGATGAGTGGGATTGAAGAGACTGAGGAGGCTTATTTCACAAGCATTAGAAAAGAGGAACAAAGCAGTTGAGGTGAGCAGTAACCCCGAGATTGTGGGAGGTGGAGGAGCTTCTGGAAATATGTGTGTGTGACCTAGAAGGGCTTGGGAGGGGTGGAGGGCTGAAAGAACATAAAAGCAAAAACTAAGGAGAAACAGAGGCTACCAATCAACCTGTCTGCAATAACAGATAAGAGGGCCCTGTGATTCTGTGTCTTTGTGGGAAAGACGAGTCTTGTTAAGAGCTTTAGATTTTCCAGCATCCAGGAGAGACAGGTATGAAGTCTGGGCACAAGCCCATATGGGAAAGCAGGACTCCATTGAGCTGTGGACAAAGGCCTTGTAGCTGAGATAACTTTAGATTTCCCAAAGAAGGACTGTGCGTGATAGAGGATGCATGCCCAGTCTGAAGATGGCTTTTGAGACCAGCTTTGATATATGGTTTACCCAGAAGAGGTCATAGCTTATGGTAAAGCTCAGACTTTTGAGAGACTTAACCAATTCCATCAGTTGATTATTTTTCTACATTTCCACCATATGTTAGAGGTATTGGTTGGACTGCTTCTTCCTGATATGCCTGGTGTTGGATTAATGGTTATGGTGGTGGGGCTTGGGATCGTAGGATCCTGAGTTCAAATCTCACTCGGCTGTTGAATTAATACCAGGTGGGGTTAACTTGACCTGTCATCCTTCCGAGGTCGGCAAAATGAGTGCCAGCATGCTGATAAACTGTGTTGGAGGGGTGACCCGTCCAGGATTGTGCTCAATAGCCAAGGAGACTGCTTAAGCAGCACCAACGCTCTACACAGAGTATGATCCCCATCTCCTCCTCTTCCTGATGGCACACATGCCACCAATAGCTCTTCCTCTCACAATGAAGAGATTTACCCTGTGCAGTGTCAAATCAGCTCATGGAACCTTCTTCATTGATCCTACAATGATTATTCAGTAGTATTCTAATCAGGTAACTAGAACAGCACTCGGTAGAGTGCATATCTCCACCAGGCTGAACACTCGGGAGAGTGCATATCATGTATTGTATCCCAATGACAGGCCGGACCTAGATCTGGACCTGAACAAAAAATCGAATCTGCTTGTTTTCGTCACCTAACCAACTCATCCACCTATTTTGTCGAAACTCGTTCACAACTTTTTGAAACATCATCCCCTATATATCGTTTTGGCCCCATCTCTCATTGATGAAAAATCACTGAAAAATTAAAACTTCTTGAATACGGATGTTCACCAAAATGGAAACGATTCTTTGTTGTCACACACCCAACCTGTCCACAAAATCCATCCACAACTTTGAGATATCTTTTTTTGGCCCTATCTCTCAATGGTGAAGAATCACTTTAAAATTCAAGTGTCCAGATCCGGATCTTCACCAAAATCTAATAATTTTGTCCTTATCACACACCCAACCTGTCTACCAAGTTGAGGCCGAATCCGTCAAGAACCTTTTGAGACATCCTGCTCACACACAGGCATGAAACCATAACTTCCATCCACCATCAATGGGGGAGGTAATAACTGGCAGCAAACATGAGAAGTTTTTCATTGTTTTCAGCTAAATTGTATGAAAAAAAATATTTATATATTCTTCTGAAACACTACTAGTAAAGCCTTCACTTCATAAAAGTATCTCAATTATAATTCCATAAAATGAATCTTCACCTTGTTGCCAAAGATACCTTCCACAGCAAAACTTATGCCATCATTCACGACTTCACCATCTTCTCGGATGTAGTACACCAGCAGTTTTGAAAAAGGTGCCCACAGAGCTTGCGGTAGCAGCCGGAAAGTCCCACAAGCCACCTGGTTCAAAGGTTTATCCACCACCTGCTGCTGTGTTTGATAATTCTCACATGTCACTTGCCCAGCCGCAACTAGGTTTCCTCTTGAAAGCACCTGTAAAGGATGCATGGCCTCAATCACTGCAAACCGTGTAGGATTGATTGAAAATTTAAAAAATGACAAAACATTCAGATTGGTCTGTTTGGCATTGTCATCTAGATGCAAGGTTAATGATGTTGTGTTCCCAGGTTTAAATCCCATATCCTATGTTTCTTTGTACTCTGTTGTAATTTGTAAAAATACACTGATGTGTCACAATGTCCTTGTCCTGTATGTCAATTATGTACAGTCCCACTATGAGCCCGAGATCACTGTAAAAACAAAATCGTATTTACAGAGTATATTTCTTGTAATATTGATGTGCTTCCTAAAGATTTATTCAAAATATTTAGCTGTGCAACTCAGAAGGAAATCTCAATAAATCACGTGGTTAATTGCTGAACCACATTAATCGTGTTTTTTATTTATTTAAAGCATTACTGGTAATGCGCAATACTGCACAATCAAGGTAAGAACAAGGGTTAAGTATGGTTACCTGGTACATGATATTCTGGGTCTTGTTTGTACTATCAATTGTAAACATCATTGGTACATCCACCTGGAATAAAGAACAAAAGATAAAAAATATATATATATATATATATATATATATATATATATATATATATATATATATATATATATATATATATATATGAAGTCCACTTTTATGAATGCCAAACTTTCTCATCCAAAGATTTCAAACCGAAATTTTTTATATCACATTGAAAATATTTATTCATATTTGTTCATTTATTATTATGGTTATTATTTGTTGAAACGTTGCTTTTGTAACAGTGGGGCAATTCTCATAATTATATAAATCTGAGTCACAGTTTGGGATAATTGACTAGGTGAGAACTATATTAATTGCTTCTGTCAATTGCAGGTGATAGATTTTAGTGGATACACACATTTATTTAATAATTCACCCTTTAATTTGCACATGTATTTATATGTACACACACACACACACACCAGTTGGGGGCATTGGGGCCAAATATTGACACAGCAAGCAAGGGACTGAATGAACAGTCAGAGAGAGAGAGAGGAGTAGGAGGAGAAGAAACGCAACAGCTTCAAGTAAGAGGAATGAGTAAGGTTAGGTTCATTTTGATAGAAGAGATCATTGAACCATATTGCACACTTGCATTTGCAATCGATGCCATCATATGCCATGATGCCTTTGTCATGCTTCATTTATGATGCAACCAACAAACCAATTTGGCAAATTAATCCTGGTCACAGATGCCTTTTGCTGGATAGATAGTTCATGATACTTTTAGTGAAAACAATGTGATAAACAAGGTCTTTTGCAAAATTATGAAGTGAAATTATGAGTTTACAAACCTATTAAACCTGTATGGTACTGCATTTGATTTGATGTACCATACTCTTTAAAGAGTGTTGGTGCTGTTAAAGCAGTTTATAGGCAAGGGTTATACTGGGTGGTTTGCTATTGCCTTCCCAGGGTTGTTTGGCCATGCTCTATCCATTTAAATGCTGAATGATCATCAAACAGGAAACAGCATGTATCATTTTTTAAATCTTTGTTATGATTCAGACAGGGTTTGAACCACAGACTCCAAGACTCAGAGTGGATACTCCAACCATTATGCAACCGAGTGTGTTTATGGGACTAGATCGAAGATTATAATTTCAACAACTAATCATTTTTCTGGAAAAAAAAGAGACAGATGTTTGATTTATCAGAACTTTAAAACTTAAAGGAAAAAAAGTTGGGGGGGGGGTGGACGACGACATTACTTCGGTGAAAGAAAATATAAGAATATATTTGCAATATTCTGGGAACAGGTGCAGGGGGATATAATGCAATAATACCAATCAAATAAACAGTAAAAAGAATGAACAATTATCTAAAGGGTTCCATCACAAATTAATATTTGCTTGCCTGTGCTGAGAGAGAGTCGGTAGTGACTTGTACAAAAGAATTTGATGGTGACCGTCTCTCCAAAGTAACATAGTGCTGCATTGTTGTGCTTAAAAACGTGGCCTGAAAAAAAAAGAGAGGACAATTTGCTTAACGAGCAAATATTCAAACAAATAACCAAGTAAATGTGGTGTCCAAAAATTATATGAACGAGATGCAATAGTCCAAGGCATTACAAAAAAAAGTATAACAAGATGTAAATGATAGATACAAAATACATTGAGATATTTTATTATTAAATATACTATACATATAGACTTGCACATTGAGAAATAAAATAAACTTTGGTGTGTCTTGGATGACTTGCAAGTATCCCATCCATAGAACTTTTGGAACACCCCATTGGAGCCACAGAAAATTTAAACAAAGACATCCTACTGCTATCCCATCACCCCTGCATTCTTCATTCCCTGCTCAGTGAGTAATTGCAGAGGAAGTACAAGAGTGTTATAAACAAAGACAAGAACAGGAGAGTGGAGAACAAGTGGAAACAAGCAATAAAAAAAGTTTGCAGTGTGATTTTTTTTTTCAATGACACCTCCATATCCCTCTTTCACTTATGTTACTTACAGATCAATACAGAGTATTTATTGTGCAAAACATGTACAAGCATACAAGACCCATCAATTTGCTGATGGGAATACCAATATTTGCTGCGATGGCTGATCTATGGAGCAAGAACAAAAAATTATTCCTGGAGATCCTGCTCTCCATGCAGGGATAAACAGTTGGCGTTTGCAGTTTCGTCACATGTACCCATGATGTACCCAAACACAAATCTTCCTTCCTCTTTTTATTTTTATTTTTTGCATTACAAACCTTCCTGGGAGTTACCTGAATCCACCGTCGCTGGTTCGGTCCATGAATATGTTCGCAAGTTATAGCATGACAAACAGAAGCTAAACACAAAGACAGACAGACATGGCTCCATTTATAAGGCAGATTTTTAAATATGCA
>NC_140965.1:53088373-53115873 GCF_056783735.1 Eptatretus burgeri
GTGATGCAGCCCAGAAGCCTTGTGAAAGTGAACTCTGAACTCTGGAGTTACTTGTAAAATGTCATGGTGCACAAAGGGCTGTCATCATTGTTCATAAAAGTACTAATTTAGTTTAGCTCTTGACTCAGTGGCCTAATGGCACTGGAGCGTCCACTCTGAGTCTGGGAGGTCTGCGGTTTTGAGCTGAACATTGGCCGGTATCCTTATTTGTATACAAAAGCTTGAAGATTGAGATATCAATGACTCATAAGATATAAAGCGATTAAAATGCTTCCACATGTTTAAAAGTTCAAGATTGATACAAAAATATGTTCTGATTTGCAAGTAGCATCACATGTGCAAAACCAACTGATGATGGACCTGAAAGAAAATGTCCCTCATGCATAACTTTTTTTGACCTTTATTTCTGAGCAAACGTGTGATGTCCATCATGCCATATGATAATGCAGTGAAGGCCATGACGCTGTACTTACGTAGGCTGTATACATCAGACCAGGTTTGAAAGTGTTTGGAGTGTTGAAGAACTCTATTTTAATTCGATTATTAGGCACATGTATGTCCATCTCTGATTCTGCATTCTTTCCTGGATTGAGAGGATCAAAAAAAAACAAACATCCAATTAATTACCTTTCTTTGCCTCATCAAAAATATAATGTCACATCTTTAAAAAAAAAAAAAACATTAGTTCTGCCAAATAACATTGAGATGATTGTCTAATAATCAGCTTTGTATGTGTAAGTTACAGTATGATGGCAATTGTCCAACAATATATGGATTGTGGTTATTTTTTTTTCTGAAAAGAAACAAGTACAGTACTTGCACGCATGCCTTTTCACTCTGAGACTACCAGACACCTGCACCAATGATGATGATGATGATGATGATGATCCTCCTCACACCATCAGACATTTGTCAGCAGCACATTGCCTCTGCCTTGCTGCACACCAGCCTGGAGGTGGAGATGCCGTTGGGCTTATGCATATGTGACACTTAATGCCATATTGCCTTTATCATGTCAGGCCATTTTTGGTGTCTGTCTGTTCGTGTTTTTACAAGGATTTGTGGACCGACAACCACCAAATTTGGCACACAGCCCTAGTCCAATCCAGCGATTGTCCTCAAGGTATTTTCCTCCACCACCTGAGCCTTGAAAGATCACTTTCTGACTTTGTCATTTATATGTAATCTCATTGGTAAACAGATAGCGGATGATGTATAACACGGCCAAAGACCAGCACACCCAATGAGTCGAGCTGTATCTTCCACCCATTGGCTCACTACACAGCTGGCCTGACTCCATGCACAATTGGACCTTAACTAAATAAATAATACGTTCACCGTTTTCGTGGTGCAGAAAGCCAAAGCTATCTGCTACAGTAAGTGGTGAACAGTACGTTCCTATTCGCAATCGCCACACCATGCCCGTCCATTGAAGATATGTGCTTTTAAAATAGCGTTGTGTAACTCTGTAAATAGTGTTGTATAACTCTGTAAATAGTGTTGTATAACTCTGTAAATAGCGTTTTATAACTCTGTAAATAGCGTTGTGTGACTCTGTAAATAGTGTTGAATAACTCTGTAAATAGTGTTGTGTAACTCTGTAAATAGCATTGTGTAACTCTGTAAATAGCGTTGTGTAACTGTAAATAGTGTTGTATAACTCTGTAAATAGTGTTGTATAACTCTGTAAATAGCGTTTTATAACTCTGTAAATAGCGTTGTGTGACTCTGTAAATAGTGTTGAATAACTCTGTAAATAGCGTTGTGTAACTCTGTAAATAGCGTTGTATAACTCTGTAAATTGTGTTGTGTAACTCTGTAAATAGTGTTGTATAACTCTGTAAATAGCGTTGTGTGACTGTAAATAGTGTTGTATAACTCTGTAAATTGTGTTGTGTAACTCTGTAAATAGCGTTTTATAACTCTGTAAATAGCGTTGTGTAACTCTGTAAATAGTGTTGTGTAACTCTGTAAATAGCGTTGTATAACTCTGTAAATTGTGTTGTGTAACTCTGTAAATAGTGTTGTATAACTCTGTAAATAGTGTTGTATAACTCTGTAAATAGTGTTGTATAACTCTGTAAATAGTGTTGTATAACTCTGTAAATAGCATTGTATAACTCTGTAAATAGCGTTTTATAACTCTGTAAATAGCGTTGTGTGACTCTGTAAATAGCGTTGTGTGACTCTGTAAATAGCGTTGTGTGACTCTGTAAATAGCGTTGTATGACTCTGTAAATAGCGTTGTGTGACTCTGTAAATAGCGTTGTGTGACTCTGTAAATAGCGTTGTGTGACTCTGTAAATAGCGTTGTGTGACTCTGTAAATAGCGTTGTGTGACTCTGTAAATAGCGTTGTGTGACTCTGTAAATAGCGTTGTGTGACTCTGTAAATAGCGTTGTGTGACTCTGTAAATAGCGTTGTGTGACTCTGTAAATAGCGTTGTGTGACTCTGTAAATAGCGTTGTGTGACTCTGTAAATAGCGTTGTGTGACTCTAAAGGATCAATTTGCTTTGAGAAATGGAACTTTACAATGCTGGCGCTTTCTGCCTCCCTCACGGCTACCATCTGTCCAACATTTTTTTACAGAAAGATTCATTACTGACTGTGACTGGACATTTGAGATCATTTTTCATATTCTCTGACACAGCTTAAAGGGGAACCCAAATGCTCAGATGACCTCGATGCTGATCTATCCCTCATGTCTTTTTTCCGCTTTATAAAATTGGTAATTCTGCGATTAAATTTGAAATATTCTTCTTCTTGTTCACACTTTACTGTGATGTCATAATCGGAAGTCGACCGCCATATTTGTATTGTATTTACGGGTTACATCGCGGTACGATTTAACTCAACGGGCAAATAATTTTCGATTTCCCACAAATGTGCCTCTGGAGTCGAGTCGATCCATCTTTGGCAGTTGCAAAGTACAGTAAGGTCATCCGCCACGAATGAGAGAGGATGCTGTGCTGTGTCCGTGTTGCTGTGTCGTGCCGTGTCCGTCGCGATTAAACGGAAGAAACAACTGTCGCTTTAATTGTTACGCAATCTCTGCCGAGCTACAAGCACATGTGCACAGGCGATTTGAGTTATTGCACGGTATAAATGGTGTCTCGGGAAAGTGTGACATGGAGCGATCCCATAATACACAGGACACCTTGTCAGCCTACAATGGTGGGACAAAGCATTCGTCGCCCATTTTGTCTGTGGTGTCCGAGGTGCCTGGGCGGTGTATGTGCTGTGTCTGTGCTGGAGTAATAGAACTGATTTATCAATTAATAAAAAAAATCCCTTGTACCACCAATTTAACGGAAATACAAAACTTTGATTTTCAATAGTTTTCTTAAGAAAAAAACACATTTTGCGCTTGGGTTTTCCTAAACACTCGATTAAAATAAATCGTAACAAAATATGACCACAATTGACTGTTTAAGAGGGCAAATGCATTTTAAGTGAGTGAGGAAGACCCTTAATACCTCAAAGACATTTGAGACCCCAAGACCCTTAAGATCCCTTTATCCACTGGTGTTCTGGTTCTCCTACCCTCAACACAGTTCACCACCCCTCTGTTCTCCTGCTCTTGATCCACCTGCCCCATCTCCTGCCCTGCCGGCTCTCCTGCTTCTCCCACTTCTCAGTACCCCCCCCCCCACCCGGGAAACACCAGGTAACACTGTTGGTACATCAACATGATGAACAGGTTTTAGCAAATAAATGTGCTCAAATATATATATATATATATATATATATATATATATATATATATATATATATATATATATTTGAAACAAAAGATGCATTTCATCACATGCCTGACCAAAATCGCTTAGGGAAGAGCAAAATGTTTTGCCATTATGATGGGACTGGATCAAACCTGCAAGGAAATCCAGTTGTTGAGATCACCAGAACAGGAAGCAGAACTCTGAGTTTCTCAAAAGTTCACAAAATTGGAGCATGAAATGTAAGGTCAATGAATCAGGGAAAGTGAGGTGTTATAATGAGAGCGACAGAGGAGAAGAACTGAAATTTGGTAGATAAGTGAATTGAGATGGACTGGTTTGGGGCAGTTTCAATCTGACGATTACAAAGTGTTCTTTTTTTTGTGACGAAACATGGAAAATAAATGGACTGCAGTGATTTGCAAAAAGAAAATGGCAGGGTTAGTATTGGAGTATAACCCAGTCAATGATAGGTAATTTCAGTGAGGTTAAAAGGACATCCAATGAACAACCTCATTATTCAGATATATGCTCCAAATTATGCAGATGAAGAAAATGTGGAGGAATTTTATGGAAAGTGCAGGAGCTGGGAGAACAGATGCCCAGAGGAGATGTTATTATTATTATAATTGAAGACTGGAATGCAAACATTGGAGAAGCAGGAGCACCAGGGATTGCAGGAAAGCATGGACTTGGTATCCAAAATGAGCCAGGGGAATGAATGCTGGAGTTGGGTGTGGAGAACGAGATCGCAATTGTAAACACATTCTTCAAACAAGCCAAAGGTGGACTCTACCTTTGAGGACTTCACCTGATGGGCAACATAGAAATCAGATTGACTACATTCTAATCAAGAGAAGATGGAGATGTGCTGTGAAATCTGTCAATGCTTTGGCAGGTGCAGACTGTGGGACAGATAATGAACTCCTTGTGGCAAAGCGATGAATCAAATTGAGAAAGGTGAAAAAATATATCAAAAACTCCAACTACATATGACCTTGAAAACGTGTCTTAAGCAAGAAATGCCTATTGAGCAAGCAGATTTCAGAAGAGGAAGCAATACTCGAGATCAAATCGAAAATCTGCGGTGGATCATGGAAAAATTAAGGGAATATCAAAGGAAGGGGTATCTCTGATCTATAGATTATAGCAATGCCTCCGATTGTTAATAATGAATAATATCAGTGTTCGCAACTTAAAATGCACAACAAACTGGTTTAGAACAATATTTTCTAGTTATAACCTGTATTAAATGTTCCTTTCCACTAGTGTGAGGAAGTCGATTGTTACAGCAAACAAATTTGCAATTCAAAACTGTAATCACTGCCATTTGGAATTCATTTAACAACTACGAACAATATTCAATTTAATAATGAATGCCATGATAACAAATCAGATGAAAAGGCGGTACCTGTCAAATCCTCTACGACTTCGGCTTCAATTCTCATGTTCCAAGGGAACACGCCATTGGTTCTTGAAATAATTTCTTTGTAGCTGAAGTCAAAGCCGACAATACCATAAACCTAACATGCACACAAACACACAAGTCTTTTTACAGCTAAGTCAGTTAAAAGATAACTATTCATCACTGAGAAGTTTCACAAGAAGGACATCAAAGGAAAGACAGCCGAGCAAAGAGCTTGAAAGATGACTTGGGGATAAATTGGAATGTTTATTTGTGAGCAACAGGAGGTGCCATGTACTTGTAACAAGTCCTCAAAGTCCACAAGCTTCTTTGAATGCATCTCATAAAAATGCTCCAGCTCACTTGTGGCTTTTAGAATAAAAATTACAATTACAATGTTCTGTCTCAAGTGCTATCCGACACCCCAAAGTTGTTCTTGGTCACAGAGAAATGTTTTAATGTATATCTCAAGGTGCTTTCATTATCTAGCATTCCACTTTGGGTCAGTGAATAGTGGATTTGCCAAACCAATATTAATAAAATATTGATAGATCAACCCCATCCAGCCCATGGCAGGTTGCAGTGAAAAAGAACTTAAGGGGTTAATCTATTCCAATTATACTTATCTCCCCCAAAACCAAACATTCTCCCTAAGTATTCACTGATTGGCATTCAAGATTACATGACATTACTTAATTTAACCCTGAACCCAGTCCTTGTTCATTTACCGTGTGATAAAAGACCATATTATACCCCTCACGTATTACCCTTTCAAAAGCAAAGCAATTAATTTTGTGTCTCCATCATTGTGAAGTTCTGAACATTTCCATTTCTCTCCATAGGATGAAAATCTAATATCCGGAATGTGAAAGCCATCTTACTTTGATGTTTGAATGGACGATCTTGACCTCCCTTGACTGAAACCTATCATATGGGCACTGAATGCCCAACCGACATAATCCGCGTACGCGGCACAACAGGGTCACCTTGGCTGTACCACTAACTGCTTTTCCATATGTGTACCTGAAAAAAAGACACAAAACCTATTCAATATTTTACAAAAATGTATTTTAGCATTGAAGAGTGTCGTAGTAAATGCATTAAAGTACATTCTTGCAAAAGAGCAACACTTCATCCAATAAAGCATTGTGCATTATAACATTCTGTCGCTGTCCCTCATTAAGCTTTGATGAGTCCTTCCTTGGCAACCTTGCTGAGTGTGGTGAGAATGATGGCACCATTATTTTCAAGTCGCTGGTACCCAGAGTTCCCTGTCACTTCCCTAAAGCTCAGTGGCTGTGTTTGTCTCGTCTGACAGTTCTGTATTGTGTCATGTGTCCGTCTGTGTTCGTGTGTGTGTGTGTGTGTGTGTGTGTGTGTGTGTGTGTGTGTGTGTGTGTGTGTGTGTGTGTGTGTGTGTGTGTGTGTGTGTGTGTGTGTGTGTGTGTGTGTGTGTGTGTGTGTGTGTGTGTGTGTGTGTGTGTGTGAAGGGGGGAGCAGATCCTCTACAAGTTTAAACAACAAAAAAAGAAAAGAGGTAATTCAGAGGAAATTGTTTTGTTGACCTGCAACTCATGACTATGACATTTATGATGTATGACTATCATCAAATTCACACAGGAGTTATAATTAGTATTTGGTCAGTTTTTGGAGAAAAATCTTCATGAAAGAAACCATGACAGATGTCAAAAGTGACTTACGATTTGACAAGATGCCTTACAATTTAACTGGAGACATAGTGCAGTGTGATTTTTGTGTAATAGAAAAGAAATCGTTCGAACACATTCGTTCTTTAACCTAAAGTAATACGTGATTAAAAACGATTATGATGCCTTCGAACCTTTGCATGTCTGCAACAATTTAATACCCACAGTGGCATTTTAGAAAGTACGTCTCTCGACACATGCATGCAAAAGTAACAGTGGGGTGTTGGGAATGGAAGCTTGGGGGATGGTAACTCGCGTTTTGAATGAACATTTCTCTGGGTGCGAACGGGCCCAAAAAGTGAATTGACTCAAGATTATATAGACTATATAGAACCATATAACTGTATAGAATTGACTGTGTATAATCACAAGTGAGGACATGATATCTTGCTACCCCCAAAAAATGAAAAAATAGCCAAATGGTCATTGGAGGGAGCATCGTATTATTATTATTAATATTATTATTATTATTATTCAATGGTTCCAATTCATCACACCTTGTGGGGTCGGCCAGGGTGAACAATTCTGGCTCAAGTACTTTGACGAGGCCTGACGTTTGACTCTGGAAGGAATTTGTAATTTGTTCACTGTGTCTGTGATAATCTGCCAATATATGTTAATGAAAGACACCTTGGGATCTGTAACATCCACAAACACCTCCGGTGCTGGGAAATGGATCCTCCAGCTTAACACCCTTCCAATGAATGGAATACATATTGATGTCTCGCCCTGGATCCAAAACACTAGGATGACAGTTTATAGCTGGGTCGAGATTTGAGCCCAGGTGAGAAGACGCAAAGGTGAGTGCATACATCGGTAAGCTATCCCACCCACCCCGGGGGGGTTGGAGATGGGTGAGATTTTTAACCCAATAAGAAGGAATTTTTTACAATAAATTAAAAATATATGTCATTAATGGAGAAAGTTTAATCCCAAAAAACTTTTATATTTGTATTCACACAAATGAGCTGTCATAATATAGCACCCAAGGTGGTGTCAAATAGACCTATAAAATCCATCAAACTCACTTTGCTCTGATGGTTCCAGAAACACCTAAGTTCTCCTCTTGTGCAACAAAAGATCTTGCTTGAATGTTGACCTCAAACTTTGGCAGAACTAAGAAGAGAAAGGGAAACAATAAATTGATTATAAACTCGAATGAACTAAAGCAAACAATAGTGCAATAGCCTTGTCGTATAAAGAACACTAAACAGTCACCCGAGTGGTTGAGAGTTCAAATCTGAGGGATAAGAGCATGAAGGCTTCAATTTCTAAGCTTTGGGAAACTGAGCAATATGTGGTTTTCAAAATTATGTATGAATGCTGAATGAGGCCTTTTGCACGTGGTGTGTGTGTGTGTGTGTGTTTACCCTGATTTGGTTCAGCTCAACAGGTACTTTTAAACTGCCAATGCTCGTGCAAAATGTGTGATTCAAATCGTCTTTTTAACATAATTTCAGTATTTAGACGATAAGGTTCCAAGGTGGTTAACTATAATTGCTCTGTTCCTAAAAGCAAATTGGACTCGCAGGAATATAGGAAACACGAGAAATATTGGTGGATGATAGGAGTCGGGATCCAATGATTTCCTGTCAATACAATTAACTAGCGGTTGCTGTGGTTATAACACATGTACACACACACACACACACACACACACACACACACACACACACACACACACACACACACACACACACACACACACACACACACACACACACACACACACACACACACTTCTCCTTTCACCAATAGATGCAAAAATGTAGTATTACTATATAACTTATCTTGTGGCCCCAGAACCAAAACAAAAAACTATATATTTATAACGACACTCACAGGCCATACAACTCCAACTCCCACCCCCTCCACGTCTTCCCAAACATGATTAATAGTAAAGATCATAATTTAAAACTTTCCACGTGCCTTGACAAGCCCCAGATGTGACCTTTAGTCCGGCAGATATGTGAAAAAAATGTGCCTTTAGTGATACAAGCATGAAATTTGGCACACTGCTAGGGCAGTATCTTACAAAGATTTTTGGATATTGGGACATTCCAGATTCTTCCCAGAGCCAAAATGGCGGCCATTTTACAAAAGAGCCGATTTTGTGTTGTACAAGGAGGATACATGTGGATACAACTATATTTAAGAAGCATACCAGTGGTTTTATTTAACTAAATATAGATTCTAGCAAATAAAGGTGACAAAGCATGAATAAACCATTTATTTGGTCATTTTTTGGTGCATTTTTGCACTTTTGGACGGTTTTCTACAACAAACTCTTCAAAAAACTGTTATCAAGCACCATGGAATGACTGTTGTTCATTTAACACTCTTGAACTCAGAGGAATTGCTTCTGTTTGATCCTAACATCAACTTACAGAGTCAAAATTATACAGTGGAACCTCTAGATCCAGGTAACAGAGTCTACTATGATGCATGGATACATGTGTACATGTTACATAATTATCATCTGTGATCTCTCTTGTCCCAGTTCTACTCTCTTGTACACTCCCCACCATAGTGACATAGAGCTGTGCACTGGAGTGCAGCCTTGACACACTTGCACTGTCCTCTGCATCCCTTTTTGCAGCCACACCTTAGTAGTTGCCGACATGCCTCAGTTGGCTCTGGGAGGGTTGTCCAGTATATGTCCCAGCCATTATCGGTGTGAACCCACCCCCAGTCACTGGGCGATGGGAGCTCTGGTGTGGACACCATCATCTGGCCCCAACAGTAGCCGGCTTGGGAGCTAGCTCTCTTGATGTGCTGTTTCAGGGCTTCACGAGTTGGTGGGAGAGCATCGATTGATCTGCCATTCTGGGTGAACATATGCTTGCGACACTCATTGACATGTTCCTGGCTACTGGTGCGATCATAGAGCACAACAACAAAATGCTCCAGTGCATCCATGTGGTCATCTACGGCTGAAGGAGTTGGCGTGGCAGCCAAGGCACAGAATGCTGCAGTTACATCAATGACCTCATCACAGGCTTTCCAGGTTTCCCATGCTTTTTTCTTCCCCCTGCCTCCGAAGCTTGAAACAGTGTCGCATCCAGTGAGGGCATGGAAGAATGGCAAACCTCGACACTTGTTAGGTCCCAGTGCCACAGACATCTCGTGAGCTGCCAAGAACCTGAAGTTCTTTCCTGTGCCAAAAGCAACCCAGAGCTCATCAATGTCCAGACGTCCAGCTGCTGTCACCGCAAGGACCATGACATCAATGTCTACTGTACGGATCGACACTTTGCTGTATCCCTGCCTCACAGCGTCTTCAGCATGGAGTAGCATTCTTGTGTCAGCCTCTTCATGGCTACAAGGGGCAAGACCAGCAACATCTCGGGCCTGCGTACAAACCACATCTTTGTGGTGGGTGCTGATGACTTGTTTGTCTGTGTCTGTTGTTGCTACTCTGGTGGCTAGGAAGTCAAACAACTCCATCTTGTTCTCATCTGTGTGAAGAAAGGTCTGCCAGTTTCCAGGAATATAACTCGATGGCTCGACTCGTCTCCTGATGCCTTTGCCTCGCTTCTTCCTAGTGTCTGCCTTCAAACTGTCTGTGAGGTATTCATCCCAGACAATATCCATCCTGCTCGTACACTGCAGCTGAGATGTGATGTATGGCAAGAATACTTCTGATGCATACTCGTTGAAGGTCTTTGCTGTGCCAGGTGGCAGCATACTGATGATTGCTGCACCATCAAGGATGATGACTTCAACTGCTGGACTAGCAGCAGCAGCAGCATTCTCCTGTGGAGGGACCAGATCTTCTAAGCAGCCAACCAGATCAGACTTTGTTCCAAGTCTCATCTTGCCCATGTGTGACAGTGCAGGGGGATATGCTTGGTTCTCATGTGCGAAGAACTCATCAAGATCTCCATCACGTATCTGGGACGCAAAGAACAACCTGGAGAACAGGGAGCAGTCATTCTTCAGAGATGAAACATGCAGCTGTGCTCTTGACTTCTCTCTGACTGGAGGTCAGCTGAAGAGAGGGAGGTTGTTTCTCTTGATTGGGTCGGTGATGGGCTTTGTCTGGTTGATAAGTCTCTCATGGACATGGGAGTCATGCGGTTCTTGTCCCAGCTTCTCGATCTGGCGTACAGTATTGATAACTGCTGAGTCTGTCAGTTCTCTGCTGTCTAGCACCAGGAGATCATTGCTGTCGTCACAAAATGGGTTGCTCATCTCCCCCATGACTTGAGTGAGTGAACGCACATCTCTAGCAAAGGCTACCTGTGTGTGCTTGGTCTGCTCGTGGTGTTTGCCAACAGCCTTCTTGGTCTCTGATGTGGCCTGGAACTCAGCGATCACTCTGGCCATCTCTGGACCAGACACCATCCAGCAGCGTAATGCAGCAGGATTCTCTGTCAGGCCTACAGCTCCTCCGTCACCCTTAACTAATGCGTTATTCTGCTCGTGGGCTTGGTCGATGGCCATCGCAGAAAACGCATGAGTGGTCTTCTTTACTGTGAAGTTGCCGGCAAGAAACTGCGTGTATACACTTGCATGTTTGGTCCCCAGTGTCACCATGTCGCGCAGGTGAACTGGTATCCAGTCTGTCTGGGCACACATAGGTTCCAGTCTGTCTGGTTAATTGATGTAACAGATGTACTTGGCCCTCGCTGCTGGGGGTCTAATAGTTTGAAATGCTTGGCCATTGTCTTGAACCACCACCAATCAGTCACTGTAAAATTGGGAAGAATCACCACCAAGCAGGGGATTAGTCTTTGGGTATACTACAGTGGAGTTATCACCTGAAAACAGAATAGCAGAGTTAAAATGTTTTCAACTACGAACCCCAGCCCAGAGGAGATGCATATATACACAATGGCGATTTTGGGTGATTGTCACTCGATGTCCCCAATAGGCCACCATACATTATTTCTTTGCGCTGGACAGGACCATGTTAAACCCAAATCAATATGAACACACCATTGTTGTTTGAACATTTCTATTATGCAATCATGAAAATTAATACAGTGAGTACATCAATATCGATTTCGCAAATTTATGCATTTAATCGCGACATTGCCAGCTACCAGTATGTAATTAATAATGGAAATATTCATGGAGTCTAAGTTCCTTTCACTAAATTTGATTTTTGATCTACAGGTATTTATATTTCCAGAAACAATATTCAGGTAACATTCACATGCATGATCATATTGCAGAGCTCTTGTTCTAGCCATGCATTATTGCGATGGTAAACTGTTATCTGTGTCCCTCATAGACCACCGTAGATGCATTTTTTAAATCAAATATGAAGTAGATAATGAAGCATGTGCATACGAGTTGATAATAATCATATTATACTCACTACATTGTGTTTTGCACCAAGCACATATGACTTTGCTGACCTTGTAGGCAGACTTTGTTATTCGTGGCAGCCATTTTGTAAAATGGCCATCATTTTGACCCTAGGGGTAATCTGGAATGTCCCTATATCCAAAATGTTTCCTAAGGGTATGCTATAACTGTGTACCAAATTTCATGCTTGTATCATCAAAGGCACAAAACTACCAGAATATTTCACATATCTGCCGGACTACTTCCCATCAGTGTTAAGCACAAAGTTTTAGAAAGATCGCGCCCATCTACGAACCTTCAGCCTTTCACGGGCCCAATCTCATCATGAGTATACTACAATGCAGACTAACATATTATCAACTCTTTTGACGAGTTCATCTGGAAGTTTTCCAACTCTTAAATTATGCAGAGGCACATCCCGTTCTTGCAGGTAAGTTTACAAGTATTTGTGGCTTCTTTAAAAGTTTTTTTTAGTCCTCTCATTCATAAATCCTTATTTGGCAGGCTTCACATAAGTCCAAGCTGCCACAATTGACTTCTTTACTTCAGGTTTCTGCACATGTGCACTGAGCAATCTGGGGTGGATTACCTCCTTTCAAAAATGCCGTATTAGAAGGAGAGTGAACAACAATCAAAGTCTTTCTTTGGCACACTTGAACTTATCCACCCACATTCAAGGTAGGGTGGTCCAAATTTTCGACATTCCGATCCTTCAAATATAACACCTCCACAAAACGTTCCGTTCCACAAACGAAAATAATTCAGTAAAAAAAATTTTTTAATCGGCTCAGTCCAAGAATATTTCGAGTTTGCTACCGAGTGTTGAAGTTTCACCCTGATATGCCTATAATATAGGCCTATATATGCAGTATATGCAGATGGTTCCATCTATTTAAATCTACATCATGTTCTCTTTCTCATCCTCAAGTTCTGATTTACTGTTGCTGTTGCTATTGCTGTTGACGCCCCCTCCCCTCCATCACCTCCAAGCCCTCCTATTTCCAAATTTCCAGTTTTTCCTTCTGTATCCATCTTGTCAACCCCGTGCATCTTCCCTATTCCCAATTCTCCCCAACATCCAATATTTGTCCAAGTCTCCCTCTATTTTTGTCCCTTCCCTGCTGTTGGTGTGCTTTCCCACTCTCTTTCTGCTGTTCCTTTTGTTTTATGTCCTGATCCATTCTATGTTTGAGTTTCTCCACGAGCCTAGATTTTGATTTTGTGCACAAAAAACCCTGGAAATGTCAATAAAAAACATGCAACTTGCTTCCACAAGTTCTTTAAAAAGGAGCAATATCCTTGCCCCCATCTGGTCTGGCAGGTGATGCCAATCCACACTTTGTGGTCAACTCTGAAATGAACTGGTAAACCAATTAGAGAAATGGGATCTGTACCAAATCCTCCATATAAAAATCAGTTGTTATAATGCTTTCGAATGTAATTATTTTTAGTACACAACAATTACATTGCATTAAATGTTTACCATATTTCGCAACAGTAAATGTTTGCTTTGTCTCCATCTCCAATTCCTGCCAAAGAAAGACATACGTGATAACTTAATGGCAAACATGACATAATACAATGCAAATATCCAGGAAAATAAAAAATTCCATTCACGAGTCTTATAAAAGTGTAAAAACATCACTTATTGTCGGCAGTGGGTGATTAAAATCCCGGCCGAGTCAGACCAAAAACTTAAAACAAAGTGCATGCTGCTTCCTTGCTTTTTAAATTTATTCGTATGTAGGTCATAAGGCATCACCAGCTATCATGCACTTTTGTTGGATATATCTGAGAAATGAAAAAATTCCACTTAGAACATAATCATTTTGTGCGAGCTAATCTTATGGTGAATGTTGGGCACAAAATGACATAACTATCAAATGATCATGAGGCATGGGCACAAAACATTGAAATCTAATGATAAAAAGTCGGAGTATTTTTGCTATATAGAGGGTGCCAGCCATGCAGAAAGAAGTTTCAACTCACTTTCTCGACTAATCACAACTCGACTAATCACAACTCGACTAGCATTGAGTGCGACCTCACAAATTCAGTTTCATTACCCCAAATCAGGAAGTTCGTCGATTTTCCTGAGCAAACTTCGGAAAACACTTTAATGGAGTGTTTGATCCAGATTAGGAATGCTGAAGAGAAAATTGTACCATTTTCCAAAAAGAGGTGAGAGACAACTCGCTAATCTGCCCTGTGATGGAGGAATTTGGATGGAGGATGTCGGGACATTGCCCACCGACATGGAGCAATCCGTGATGATTTTCGGTCAAAGGCTGCCATGGAAGCTGTCCAAGATAATGGATACGGATGTCACAGGAAATGTTGTGTGCATTTTCTTAATCGCACTAACTAACATAGCCCATAGTCCATGTAGTTGAAAGGGTTGCAAAGGCTGCTGAAAGTCGGTGGAGGCCAGAGTCTTCTACCAGCAGCGACGGTGGAGATTCACCACCTATAAATTGTCTGTGATCTCGCAGGAGTGGTGTAATTGTCTAAAACTGCACAAGTCTCGCCCGATGACTGTATATGTCAGAAGAAAGATCATTTTTTCCCATCACTCTGGGAAACATGTTTGTGACCATTTTATGATGACAATAACCAAAAGATGGAGGTAAGTGATGAGACATGGCATGATTCATTCTTATTGGAGTGGATTGACTTTGCAGCTAAGTTCATGAAACAGTGTTTCAGCTTCTATTGCATCATGAAAAGCAGAATCGTTCAGTCACAGGGGTCATAGTACTGATTAGGAAGAGCTTGATTTGTTGACTGCTACATGTCTGGTGTTGGAGAGTCTTCTTTATTTCATATTGCAGGGAAACTTCATGAAGTGGCATTAACAATGAATGACCAGGAGGTTCTCCTGCATATCAGTAATCAGAATTGTGTTGCTATTGACGTGAAATACCACCGCGATTGCTCTGAGGTGTACACAAGATCCGCCAACAATAACAATGAGTAAGTCGGTCACTCTTGTGACCGAATCTCTCTGCCAATTTTTAAGTTGTTGCCTTGTCTCTCTTTGTGTATCTACGAATGTCAATCGAAGAGTGTATCCACCAAGACTCTTCACCATGCTTACTCCCTTCAATCAATCCATTTTAGGTTGGCGTTTGATTCTGGAATAATGGTCCAGTCCTCATTCCAAGAGATTAAAATAACATACAATTCATTCTTGCTGAGATCACTGTTGACACATTTTGCCTAGCTTTGCTCAGCCAACATCACTATACTTAATTTTTTTAAGCGAAAGAATTTTCAGCAATCAGCTTCACTCTGATAAGGTGGCTTTCTATGCAACTGTAAAGCAGAATAAACTGGAAACATTCACCGTGTGATCGAATGTGCAGAGCAAGCAGAAAGATGTGAAGGCAGTCAATCATGACAACAGATTCTTCGCACGGTTGCTCATTGTTGTCAAACATCGGAGCATCGATATCTGCGATGTGATGATATTTTCTTTGGGACCTGTCTCATATACCCTTATATTGAAAGATGGTGTGCTCGCCAAGACAGATTGGTCACTTGGAGGGATTGTTTCAGATTACTCATGACACGACTATTCCTGAAGGAGCTGCTTTGATTGACTGCATGGCTATCACCCACGGAATGTCTCCGTCATCGGTACCTAAAACCATCAATGCTCTCGCAGACCTGATCTCGTTGAAAATTGTCCGACTTGCATTCAGTTACAAACATCCCTGAGTTGACATCATCTTCAATTGTTACCCAAGCATAAGCATCAAGGCAGTCGAACATGAAAAGTGTGCATCTGGTCCTTTCGCAGCTTCATAAAATGATAGTGGCGGCCAGAAGACCCCACATCATTGGAAGAACTTCCCAATGAACAGTGCCAACAAAATCAATCTTATCGAATTCCTATGTAATAGATGGGGAGAATCTTCACCCACTGACAGTGTTGAAATATAAGTGAGCCATGGTCTGAAGTGCCACCGTATCCGAGGCGAAGGAGGTGAAGTATTGGTGACAGAAATGCCATAACTATCAAATGATCACGAGGAAGCAGACACCAAATCAGCCATTCATTGAAAAAATATTTCAACTCATTTTGGGACTGTTGCGATTCATAGTTGTGACACCGACGTTGACATAGTTTTACACGCCAATAGCATCAGACATTGACACATGTTATTCTTGAAACTGGAATCAAGCCCAAGACGAGACTATTGGAGTTAAACGCGAAGTCAGCAGTCCTGACTGCTCTGTTTGTAATGCCTTACCCAGAATTTATTCGTTCACAGGCTCCGACTCCAAAAGCTGTTTCTGTTGCAACAGGAAAAAGAAAGTATTCCAACTGATGGAGAGCAACCTGAAATTGTGGGCAGGTATTCATTGACCTTGGTTCAGCCTTCTCAATCTCATCTCAGCCTGGTGTTGGCTTAATGGTTAGGGTGGCTGGCATGGGATCTTTGGGTCCTAAGTTTGAGCCCTGTCAGCAGCTGAATTAACACCGAGGTTGGCGAAACTAGCACCAGTGTACTGGTAATAGGGGCACTGTATCAGCAGCATAGCTGCATCCCTAGCCAAAGATGCAACCAGCAGCCTCAACGCTGCACATGAGAGTGGGTGTGGCCTTCTCAGTTGCTGAAACACTGGTACTGGTGCTCGAGGAGACTGTGGCTAGTCTCTATGGTCAGTCAGTTGATTCGTTCAGCAAGATTTGCTGCAGAGCATTTTGCTTGTCGTCCACTTTCGATGTGCGGAGTCTGCCTCCTACACAGATGCTCTATATCAGCATAAACTGCTGGCCCAATTATCAAGCTGTTATATTTAAACATGCCTCGGATCAGTTCATCGAACCTCCACATCCAAATTATCATGGTTGAATTGTTGAAGATGGACAGATCAAGTTTGGTTTGATGCTGAAAAAGCAGGCTCTGACTGACGCCATGAAGGTCTTGCAGTGCAGGTGTGCAAAGACCCAATGTGAAGGACATCACTGTTCTTTCCGATCTACTGGCTTGTCGTGCAACGATCTATGTACTTGTAATGATTGCCAGAACAATGTCACGACGATCCACAAAATCGCTTTTGAGGAGGATGTTGAGGGCGATGATTCCGAAGATGACCAATAAGTTGCCTCGTGATAGAAACATTATTCCAAATGGCCTTGTAGGGCTTTTTATCAGATTGTTGTTCCACATTTATACTTTGTGGTATAAACTTCAGAGCATTTGCATGCATACTCCAGTGTGGGATGAGCAATAGTAGTAGTATGTATATTTGTATGCTTTTTGGGGGAACTTTTCCATTATCTCAATTTTCTATTGAATGTGGGCCCTACAGCTTTGATTCTATTCTGAGTTGACTGATCATCATATTTTCCACCATGCTCTTATACGATATTTGTTTATAAATAAATGGTGACTTGTACAGTTCTGTTCGTACTGTATTCGTTACAAAGTCTCCTACCCCTTTAAATGTAACGCAAGCCAATCGAGCACACTTTTGAGGGTACTTTGACCTCAATTTGGAAAACAACATGGGAAGTATTCCTGCTTCCAGTAATGAAGTAGCATTGGAGATGTCTACTGGAATTATAAATGTCATTTTTGGATTCAATGCATTGGGTTCCTTCAGAAAACAATGTATTCCAGTTGAGGAGGGCCATCCATACCTGGAACATGATTTTTGTGAAAGTGCATCTTTAAGAGTAAAATGGAGGCCTATGTGCCATTTTGATACAGTGCCACCATTCATATTCAGATTCAACAGATTGAATTCATTTGGAAAATCATATTTTCATGTGTTCCCCAGAGGTGTCCGATGATGGTCTATTTCTAGACACGGGAGAGAGTTACACCTCACTGCCTAATGCAGCCTGTGGTTGTTTGGCTGCACAATTTTCTAGAGGTACGACTGTACCGCTGAAGCAATGCCCCCCATTACCAATAAACTGGAACTCATTTTGCCGACCTCAGAAGGATGACAGGCTGAGTCAACCAAGTGGTGTTAATTTAACTATACGTTTGGCCAATGTCGAGTGTTGGAGACCTTAATCATTAAGCCAACACCATTATCCATTCCTTGCTTGATGTTCAGCAATTGAAAGGATAAGAGTATGGACAATCCCATCAGTTGGAATCCATGGGGAGGAAGAAATTCCTCCTTCGGAAACGCTCTGCAGAGTGTGGTGAGGAAAGCGGCACTATTGTTGTGGTGTTGTTGGTACCCAGTCCCCCAGGAAGTGAGGGCACTTCCCCCCAAGCTCAGTGGCTGTGTTTGTCAATTGTCTAACAGTCCTGTGTTGTGTCTCATGTATTTGGCTGTATGTCCATGTGTGTGAGATATGTGTAGCAGCTCCACTCCAAGCGTTAGATCCTATAAAATAATAATAATAATAAAATCACCCATGATTACAATGGTCGTGTAAGTTACCATCTGTGATTTCGTTTACAAAGCTCATTATCGGACCTTGTGTGTGACGGAAATGACCCAGTCCCCGAGCGGAGGCTGAACACAGAGAGGAAGTTCCTTGGAGACCACTCCACTGGGATGTGACACTGACAACCACTGTTGGATCCGATTCCCACTGGGGTCCTGTGCACAGCCCAACCATGAAGCAATTGTTAAAATTATCAAATTGGAAAATAGTTTCATTCGAAATAACGATGATTTATTTCCAACTCATGATTAAAAATCACGTTATGTCATCAATCCTTCGTACATCAATTTACCTCCACTACTATGTCCACTTGACCTCGATAATGCTTTAGGGTGGGGTGCAGGTTAAAAACCCGAAATTTAACTGTCTGTCCGGGTTTATAGATGGCCTTGTCAGTTTGAACAAAGGTCATCAGGCCACGGTTATTAAAGGATATCTTCGTGTTGTTTTGAAACACCGTGGTTCCCTTGTCGTCCACGCCCATGACATTCAACTGGTAGTGACCACTTGGCGAGTTAAGAGGCAGCTGCAATGACCAGAAACATTATGATTAGTCATCTTCACTGACTTTTTATGACAAATAATAGATTGTGTGATTACATATACTATCAGGTTGCATGGAACTTTTAGTATACAAGCATATCCTCTTCTCTCAATAACTTTGCCAGCTGGCACAGCTAAGTTGGACCAGCATTGGGCTGGGGTGTTTAGTCATATGCACAAGTCAACATTGGTTTAACGTTGCCTTTTAGACAGAAAGAGACAGTTGGCTTGGTGGGTACTGATGACGTTTAGCCAATGTCGAGTGTTCGTCTGCCAATGACAGAACAACACTGGGATGAAAACCAATGTTCGAGCGATGAATAAATCGACGTGGTCCCAATAGAATGGCTATTGTTGCATAAATGTTGACCCAATGTACAGTATCTGTCCAGCTGGGTTCCCTCCTCACTGGTAAAATGTATGAGTTTAAAGTAAACGAAAACAGCAAAAGGAACTGCTCTTTGATGAGAAAGTTCTATCGAGAAAATAATGTCAGACAACTTCTGCCTCCACTTTGGCTTTAAGAGGCCCCTTGGAGGTCTTACACCTGGACTGGGCCATAAGTGGGTTCCAGCCTACAGCAAAACCCATCATATCACTGAAACACCTCGATAGTCGAACAGGATGCAGGAATAAATGCCTTTAGCTTTTCCCAGGTATTAAAGGAAACTCACCGGAGGCAGCACAACAGAATTTGTTTCTCCTGGAAAGTATTGGAATATATAAAGCGATGGGATAGGATGGAGAGTGGGTGGCATTGGGGGAGGAGTGGGGGTAAGGGCAGCAAGGAAGGGAGGGTATAATTGAATTGCATTAGTCTTTAAGAACAATGTGTAAAACACCAAAGTCAGAGTGAACTAATTGGTAGCCAAAAGATTTAATATTTTAAGATGGCTATGTAAATTTAGTAATATATAAATACAGTACTTTGAAATGAATGATGAAAATATAAAATTTGTTCAAAAATCTATCGAGACGTCAGATTGCAAGTTTGATTTCCACATTAGAATTGGATTACTTCACGTTACTTTTACTGTTTAACGGGAACTTTTCAGGATCCTTTGCTTCGTAACTTACCAACAGCAACTGAAGCCTTATGCGTGAAAAGTTCTTGGCCATCTCTTTCCATTCGGAAGTTCAACATCACAGGGCCATACTGACGGGACCCGTACAAAGACACTCCAACAGACAGTTCCTGGCCTGGTCGGATGGTTTGTGGGATGGTGATGAGGTAGTTAAGTGACCTAGGAACCACAGACAGTTTCTGGCCTGGTAAGATGTTTGGTGGGATTGATGAATAGGTAATTCAATGTATTTGGGACAAGTGAAGAAAAACTAATATCAAAATAAAATACTGTTTGAAGACAGTAGACACATGGTATATACACACAGGAATTTCAACCTCAACATTCATCACTTTATCACCAATTTCGACTCTCTTAAGTACCAGGACTTATTTGTTCATACGGAGCACAAGTCTGCAGGGTAGCATCATTGGTTGAGGGCAAGGCTGTGCCGTTGATGCAATGCCCTCTTCTGGTTATGGCAAGAATTTGCAATTTGTTCATGGTGCCAGTGATGGCTTACCTACTATTCGCGAAGGACACCGTGGGATGTTTAACGCCCAGTAATGAATGCTAGCAGAAGGGATTCCCATTTAACGTCTATTCGAGGGACGGCACATACATTGATGAATCCTCCTGCCTGTGAAACACTGGGCCAATAGATTATAGCTGGGTTGGGATTGAAACCCAGGCTAGACAGCTGACAGGTGAGTGTGTGTACCTGTTGCCCATCCAGTCAGCCCAGTACCAGGATAGCTCAGATGCAGCATATTGTGTAGCCTGGGTTAAATTCCTGACCTGACTCGAATCTGTCACCCTGATGCTTGGTGCTTCACAAGCAGGACGTTGCAATAATGAGTACACTGTCTTTCGGAAGAGACGTCAAAATGGCTGTCTAATTTACTAACATTTGCTGGTGGACATTAGAGATCCCATGGTGTCTTTCACAACTTATTGTGAAAGACAACTTATTTTTCACACTCTCCTCCACCAAATGCTGCATTCAAAGAAGAAAATTGAAAATGCACAGCGAATGGAAAATGGCACCAAGCGAAAAAAGCCATCTCAGTCGTCAACACATAAGTTACAATAAAGAGAGAGACATGATTGAACAAAATCATTGCTTACTGTGAATTTACTTGAAGTGAACTTATCCCCAGGGCTGTGAACAGTGTAACCTACAAAATAAGAACAATTACCAAATGTGGTGCTTTCAGTGAAAAGGAAACTACAAGTAAATCAGTGACATATTTACAAACAAGAAAGCATTATAACTAGTACATAATATTATAACATTATAACTAGCAGACAGTACATAACTTACAAGATGCATCCAACCTTGGCGCAGCTTCATGATGAAGACCCAAGTTGAACCAGAACCACTGAAAGCATGGTGGTTTCCCTTATTTATACATCCCAGCAGACAAAATCTGGAGGTAATTAAGGCTGACAAAGTGACTCTGAGAGTGTTGTGCAAACTATAGGAATGTATTGCGTCAATTACAGGAGCAAATGGCTTGCGGTAAATTGTGCAAAATACCTCGCATACATATCCTTAGAAAGTGTGGAAAAAGTGGAATATCTCCTAAACTTTGAAGTCGAAAGTAGAGAGAAGAATACAATAACGAGAGTGTTAGTTGAATTACTGTAGAGAGATTATGTACTACTTATTTAAGGGGCACGATTATTCCAACCATGTCGGATCTGCAGGAGAACACTTTTGGCCCAAGTCTTTCATGAACTGGCTGCAAGGCTGGGTCTGATGTTCAATTGAAGATCATTTTGGCAGGAATTTGGAAATTGTTCAGGATATCTGTGATAAATCACCGACTCTGCAAAAGAGTCGGAAAAACAAAAAAAGTGATTTTTTTTTGTGAAAGTGAAAAAAAAAAGTAAAAAAGTGGCAGAGAGGTATTTCAGCTGAACGTGCGTCAAATGGACGGCACACACATTGGTGTATCACACTGCATGCAAAGCACCAGGATGACAGTTTATAACTGGGTCGAGTCCTAGGATTGACAACTCAAAGGTGAATGTGCATACCTCTACACTATCCTGCTTGCTCTGATTTAATGAAACTGTATAAAACCGAAATTTGGATGGGACAGCTTGCTTTATGTCCCCATATGCAGTTATTTTTACATGAATATGTACAGCTAATTCTAACCACTCACTGACTGATTGACTCACTCACGAACTCACTGACTGACTGATATTAACGTTCGATACCTTCCTGGTGACGCATATAGCTGAAATTTTGCATGCCGTTGGGCATCAAAGCTGATACACCGGGGAAAAAATCACAGAACTGTTGGAAAGTGTCCGTAAATGGAAATATAAATTAATGAAAATTAAAGAATGAAAATAAAATAAAATAATTTAATGTAGGTGAGCGACTTGAGACAATGAGTAAGCACAGTAATTTTGTGTGCCACCAGACCGACATCGAAGCTGATACACCAGAAAAAAACAATTCACAGAACTGTTGGAAAGTGTCCATAAATGAAAATATGAATGAATGAAAATAAATAAATGAAAAACACATAAATGTAGGAGAGCAACCTGAGACAATGAGGAAGCACAGTACATTATTGCTTACAATGTGTAAGCATACCCCACAAGTATTTAATATATAAAGCTCTTTCTAACCACTAACTGACTCCATGACTGATAATTATCAATTATAATAAAAGATTTGGGCCTTCCGGGTGATGTAGAAGGCTGAAATTTTGTATGCTAATGGACATCAATGCTGAGACACCGGAAAAACAAAATCACAGAACCGTCGGAAAGCATCCAAAAATAAAAATATAAATAAAGCAACAAAAAGAAAAAAATACAGGTGAACAACCCGAGACAATGGGGAAGCAGGGTAATTTTGCATGACGATGGATATGAAAGTGAATACACTGGTCAGGAAAAACAAAATCACAGAACCGTCAGAAAGCAACCCAAAATGAAAATATCAATAAATGAAAATAAATAAATGAAAAATAAAATGCAGGTGAGCATCCCCAGAGAATGGGGAGGCAAGGTTCCTATCCTTACACAAGGTATAATCACACTCCACTTATATATTTATATATATATATATATATATATATATATATATATATATATATATATATATATATATATATAAATATATTATATATATATAGTTATGGTTGTGGGGGAAAATGAAGGAATTTAATCGGAAATTTGGGATTGAATGGAGTTGTTTGGTCTGTGGATGTGTAGGAGACATCTCGATGTAATTAAGTAGGGAAACTGTGAGCTTAAGTGTTAAAGGTCACCACATGGAGGGGGGGGTGATGCGGAATTAATTTGCTTGGGAGTAAGAATAAGTTTCCCCAGTATGTAATCGCCCCTCTGTGACTTTTCCCTATGTTGTTATATTTCAAAATCGGAAATAAAGGTGGGGAAACATGTCCCTAAAACAACTATGAGCAACCGTGCTGAGCAGGCAGAAGCCCCACCTCCAAGGGTTACGGCAGGTGAAGTCACACCCCGGAGGAGGAAACGGTGATTAGGCGTGACATCGAAGAGGAAGGATAAGTTGTGCAGTAATTGCGAGAGATTAGAAGAGCACGCAGGAAGTGAGTGAGAGTGTAGTTGAGGGAAGCAACGCATGCGGTCGAGAAGGAATGTAGCTTGGAGTTGGCCTGCAAGAACAGGGCCTTGCAGCTGGCTTTCCTTCGATGCACGAAGAGGACGGCACGATTCTCGTATTCGTGTTGAGGTGATTTGGCTCGCATGGTGAAGCAAGACGATGGTCTTTGGCTCTTGGGTGGGTCATGAGGAATGAACCCCGAGCCCCGTGTATGTGAAGTCGCAGGTCGGTGAGGACGATCGATGCATGCAGCAACTGCATGGGTCTATAAGCCTTGGTGTTGAGTGCCGCTCATGGATTGCCTCACTTACATTTGTCCCGCTATGAGAAAAGTGACTTGTCGCCATTTTGCGCATGAGTGCACGTGTTGGTGGAAGCGCCTCGATTCCAAATTCCACAAAGACCAGCTCTGGGTCAAGCTAAGTATAAGAATAACGGAACGGTTTTCTTTTTATTTTGTTTCCCTTTGTCTTTAGTTCAGTCCGTGGAAAGAGGCTCCTCGACTTAGACTTCTTTTTACTTCACGTTATTATCATTACCTCTTGATTATTGTCCTTTTTAAATATGTCCATTTGCATTAAATGTGTTCATTTTAAGTAACTGAATCCGTGTGTTTGTGGTGGAGTTTGAGTATAACACCCCCCCCCCCCCAAACCCCGTCCCATGCAACCATTTCTGTGCTGTGCTCCTCCGTCCCTCCACCATTGCACTTTTCTCCCCACGCACACGCATTCATCTCTGAGAGTTTCGGCTGTTGACCTCAAAGGGAGAGGTTTGACCATCCGGGGATGGCAGTGTCAATCGTCCGTCACCACAAATTTGGGTCAAAAAAAAAATATATATATATATATATATATATATATATATATATATATATATATATATATATGTATATGTGTATATATATATATATATGTATATGTGTATATATATATATATATATATATATATATATATATATATATATATATATATATATATATATATATATATATATATATATATATATATATATATATATATATATATGTATATGTATGTATATATGTATATATATATATATATATATATATATGTATATGTGTATGTATGTATATATATATATATATATATATATATATATATATATATATATATATATATGTATATGTATGTATGTATATATGTAGTAAAGGTGCCCGTCGAAGGCGGGCACCTTTACTAGTATATATATATATATATATATATATATATATATATATATATATATATATATATATATATATATATATATATATATATATATATATATATATATATATATATATATATATATATATATATATATATATATATATATATATATATATATATATATATATATATATATATATATATATATATATATATATATATGTATATATATATATATATATATATATATATATATATATATATATATATATATATATATATATATATATATATATATATATATATATATATATATATATATATATATATATATATATATATATATATATATATATATATATATATATATATATATATATATATATATATATATATATATATATATATATATATATATATATATATATATATATATATATATATATATATATATATATATATATATATATATATATATATATGTATATATATATATATATATATATATATATATATATATATATATATATATATATATATGTATATGTATATATATATATATATATATATATATATATATATATATATATATATATATGTATATATACTAGTAAAGGTGCCCGTCTTCGACGGGCATCACTGGCAACATGTGGTAAAAGTCAGATTGCATGAATGTATTTTAAACAATATATTATATCATTTTTATCCATTGATTATCATTCAAGTTTTCCACTTCGATGACATTACCATGTAGTTTCCTGACTACACAACGTGTACCATTCCTGAGTTCCGGAGGATCCATAGAGCGCATTAAAATTACAGGGCACCCTACTTTAAAGTGATCCAAAAGGCTGGATCAGTTTCGTCTACATATTCATATCTTGTAGATTTTAGCAGGTCAGAAAGTCATGGTTATGTGAAGAAACTACGGCACATGGAAAGTGCAAATTAGTCAGGTATGAACTCCACTGTTTTCTCCCCAAATGGAGCATGATTCTATGAGCCGAACTCATCTTAGTGGTCCTCTAAAAAATGCGAAACATTTTTATTTCTTTTTTTGTGCAATAATTCCTCCCATTTTGCAAATGGAGAACATTAAATAAACTGTTTAACTACCATAATCATTAAAACGAATTTTGAGGAGCCTCTTAAGGAAGACAATAATATCATTATTATATATGTCAAAGCTTGTTTCATTTCATGCAGTAACAAAAATCTGATGGTGGAACAAAGAAAGGGGCGTGCCGAAATATTAATATATATATATAATTGTCACCCAGAAATAACTTGCAGTATATTGTCGATTTGGATCTGATTTCCCGTCTACGGTTCCAAGTTGGAGTGGTGAAGTGGTAGTTCAAAATCATGTCGGTGAAAGGGTTCTGAACGAGGCAAGGTCTCCAGCCACCGACTCAATCACACAAGAAACGATATCACAGTTTTGACAACTTTAGTCCGACTCCGACCCCAGTGTACAGGGATGCAAATTTCGCATCAGGCAACTCGACGGACTTTCCCCTGATCTATCCTCCCACCGTTGCTTCATTCCATGAGAGTGAAACAAGTAATTGTTCTAATTGTGCTCAGTGACCCCATCATTGCAATAACATTCACCGAAAAGTTCTTATCGTGGATAATTAAAAGACATGGCTTCTGGCAAAATGCAAATCTTTTGAACGAGGCATTCCTTTGTCCACAATAATTACCTCGACCTCCGAGCTTAACTTTCCTTCTTGCCATTTCTACACATGTGGCATCTCACCGCTGCACCAGATATGGCTTCAGGTCCTCAAGGGTAAGGGGCACGCGTGAAATGCTTGTGCTCTGATGATGCCATTTCCCAGGGGTTAAGCGTCACCTTCTGCTTAAATAAACTTCTGGCCGAAAGAAAAACACATTCTTGATTAACTGTGGATTCTATCAATTGATCTTGTAGTCAAATTGCTTCTTTAAACGGCCCCAATTATTCCCACTTTCTTGGGGAGTCAAGCTGGTGAGCGGTTTTGACCCAAGTCTTTCACGAGCCGGTTGGCCAGGCCTGACATTCGACCGAAGGTGGGAAGACTGTAATTTGTACAGGATGGCGGCAACAACTCGCCAACTCTTTATTGGAGACGTTGTGCAACATTTAACGTCCACCGACGACCAGTGCTGGCAGACGGGTCCTCCGGCTTAACGTCCACCCGAGGGACGACGCATACGTTGATGTATCGCCCTGCATGGGGGAAACACCAGGGTAACAATGTATAGCTGGGACTCATGCGAGACACCTTAAAGCTCGTCTTCAAGACCAATAATTCTTGTAGACGTTACTGTGTTGGTATAAATGTACTTTTGTGAATTGTAATATGTGGTAAAGTCATAATTTAGTAATCATACCAAAGTGACACAAAAGAACCAAAGAGAAAGAGGGAGGGAGAGAGGAGGGAGGTGTAAGGTGAGAGGGGGAGGGGAGGCAAAGAGGATGAAGAAGGGGGATGTCGGGGGAAGGTGGGGAGAGCAACACCTCACCAAGCATTGCTTTTCACTGCGGAATGGA